>NC_132897.1:4353459-4598459 GCF_030463535.1 Salminus brasiliensis
TAATACTTAATTAGTTCATCATTAATATTTTTATTGCATTTTATTGCTTGATTGGATCAGCAAAATTATTGCCAATGATTATTTTTTGTATAATAATTTTTATTGTAAAATGAATGTTTTGCTTACTCACTGCACACAGAAATAATGGCATGTACATATGATTTATTATATATACATTTTGCCTCTCATCATTTTATCATTAAATTCCAGCTTTTGCTGATTTCATCTCTTCTCAGTCAGTCATCGCCCCCTGACCAACTACTACCAGTACTCTCTCGGCGTTCTGGCTCTGTGTGTGAGCGGCGTGAGGGTCAGCTCGCACGTCAGTCACAAACTTGTCCACGCTGTCCAGCACGGCCTGATCAAGCACGGAGACTCCCTCTGTATAGGTGAGCTTACACAGTAACAAGAAAGACACCCTCATAAGAAAATGCCCTAATAAGAGCCCTGGAACCAAATTCCTGACAACACTGAAGGGTCACGATCAACTTCTGTACATTTTGAGGCTGATCTTTCCATTTTATTAGAGTGTAAACATGAATTAAAGCAACTTTATGTATTATATTAGTGTAAATATAAATGTGTCATAGTGTAAAATCCTGTAAAATCCCACTTTCACTTGCATGTGTCCAGCTGTCCATGAGGGGGAGCTAAAAGCACGATTTGTATTTAAAGCAGTTGAGAAACAAGTGAAAAAGTACAGTCCCCAACTGTAGGGGGAGCCCATGAGTAAAAACACAATTACTCGCATACTGCTGCTTTAACCTCTTAAACCCTAGGTAATAATTCAGTTGTAAGCCCTATGGCCATTTAGTTTACCAGATTTTGTGGAGTCCCACAGGGTTCTATTTTAGGGCCTATGAAATTACAGTAAATTCTGACAGTTTTTGGTCATTTCTAGGCCAAAATAAAAGTCTGAGTCCATTTTCAAGTGCAGAAATCTTGATTTATTGTTTGTTTTTATGATTCAAAAAGATGATGATCAAAAAAAGATTCGATTTTTATCATTTAAATACACATTGAATCGTTTCCTAAAGAACTGAACAGAAATTATGAAGCCATGAAATGATGATGTACACATTCAAGCCCTCTCTCACCCTTCATAGACTCACATGCGATGGCAGGCATGGCTCTGCAGTGTCTGAAAGATGCTGGAACCCCAATGAAGAACGTGGAAGAGCTGGACAAAGCTCTGGCCACCATCAAACAGAAGCTTCTGAACTCCCAACGGACTGACGGACACTTGGGCAATGAGTTCAGCACTGGACTGGCAGTGCAGGTGAGTCTCGGGGGCTCGGGTGTTTGATACTTCTCCAGAGTGAAAGTGCTGAGCTGGCATCCAGTATTGATGCGATAGCATTAGTAGTAGTTCTGAGTTTCCTTTGAGGCTTTTGGGGCTGTGTGTTAGAGGAGGAAAATCATCAAACTCTATTGGTAGCATCCTCTTTCACTTGCATGTCTCCAGCTGTCCATGAGGGGCAGCTAAAAGCAGGATTTGTATTTACAGCAGTGGAGTAAAAGTGAATTACACTGCCCAAAAATACAAATTCTTGCATAATGCTGCTTTAACCTCTTATATTTAGTTTACCCGATTCTGGGAGTCCCACAAAATTTTATTTTGGACCATCAACATTATATAATACAATGCTACCTTGACAGCATGCAGCATTTAAATGGATCTCATACCATCGCTCCCATGCAAAAATTGTATCTCCATTTTGACATTTTTCACTTTTTGACATAATGTGAATCTGGCTGTTGCGCTCTACATTGCGTCCACATTTCATGATGAATGGGCCATTAAAAAGCTCACTAAAATCTTTTTACATTGACTTCCATTGAAAGTGAAGAAGGTTTTTCCTTCTGTTGCTACTCTGAAGAAACAAGGTTTTAGTGTGCCACGACGTCATATTCTCATTATTGTTTCTTTAAAGCAACAGTATGTAACATTTCCACTTTCAAATAGCACCTTCAAAATCATGGTTATGCTCTATACTGACTGAAAAAGATAAAATAGCAGCGCTGTCTTTGCCACTCCGGGCTCGGCTCACTGCTATCTACAGTTGTCCTTTGGTGCTGGTTGAAAGCACTGAAAGAATTACACTTACCTGACTGTAGGGGGAGCCCAGGAGCAAGAAATGCCAGTTTTCCATAGTGTTGCTTTAAACGTCAGACCCAGTGGTTCCCCCTTTGTTCCTCAGGCCTTGCTGGCGATGGGCAGCAGCGTGATGGAGTGCTCCACGTCTATGGAGGCTCTCCGGTCAGACGCGAGAAAGGGCTCGTACCACAACGCCATGGCCATCTCCCAGACCCTGCCTGCTCTACAGCAGAGATCGTACCTCCAGCTGAAGAGCATGGAGTGCCGCGATGAGGATGGTACAGACAGTCTGTCATTTATTGATGATTTACATAATTAATAATGGTTTAATGGGACTTTTCACAAATTGTCTAAAATAAACTACATGTCCAAATGTTTGTGGACACACCTTCTAATAAATGCACACAGCTACTTTAAGATGCACCCATTGTTAGACAAAAACATGAATCTATTGGCACCATGCCTAATGCCAGGTGTGGGCCAGATGAGTGTAAAGCCCCCCAGCATTGACCTGTGGAACAGTTGGGGATGATGAGGTGGAGTGGTGATCCACCCATCAAACATCCTGACCTGTCGCTGAATGCAATCAAGTCCTCACAGCAATGCTCCTCCAAAATCTAGTAGAAAGCCTTCTTCCCTGGACAGTAGAGACAGTCGCTCCAAGAAAAGCAGAGCGCTTTTTTTAACACCCTTGATTTCAGAAGAAGCAACGCATAAGCAGGTGTCCCAATACTTTTGTCCTTTAAGGTTATTGTATTATTTAGTGCTTTGAAATGAATTATTGTTGTTAATTAGGTCATGAGCACTTTTATTTATGTGCTGTAACTGCTTATTCGTTATCTATAAGTGTGTATTTGTAGGTCTGTGGGTGTAAATGACCTAATTAACATAAATTAAACTATTCATAAACCCTTTATAAGGGTAGTCCCTATAGTACAAACAGATGGTGCTACTCTGAGAGATAATGCAGTAAACTGAAGGTATTAAAAGAGGGTATAGAACCTTGCACCCTTCCTCACAACCCAGACAAACTGATTAAAACCAGTGCATTAACCAGTACATGAAAGAAAATGATTAATTTATTGAAATGATCAAATTAATTGGGAGGACCTTCTCGTAGTTTTATATGCATTTATTAATATTTTATGCAGATATTTGTAATTTTGTAGCCAATAGCAATTTTAAGGATCATAAATTTCAGATATAAAGCGATTTAAATAAATTATATTTTGGAGTTTAATTTAATTTAATATAATTTAATTTAATTTATCATATTTCATAAACTCGTTAGACTGCAGATATCTGTAAATTTGTAGCCAATAGCAATTTTAAGGATCATAAATTCCAGATATAAATATATAATTATATTTTAGAGTTGAATGTAATTTTATTTTATTTAATGTAATTATATTTTAGAGTTTAATTTAATTTAATTTAATTTAATTATATTTTAGAGTTTAATTAAATTTAATTTAATTAAATTTAATTTAATTATAATTTAGAGTTTAATTTAATTTAATTAAATTTAATTTAATTATAATTTAGAGTTTAATTTAATTTAATTAAATTTAATTTAATAAACTCATTAAATTGCAGATATTTGTACATTTGTAGCCAATATTTTTTCCTTACAGACACTCTGGTTCTGGACGCTGCTCCTGTTGTGGAAGTCCTGCCAAGCCTGACCAACGTCCCAGTGCAGGTGGAGGTGCTGAAGGCTGACGGCTCATCCTCAGAGTACAAGTTTGAGGTTCCCAGCGGCTCCTCGCTGCTGGAGGTCCTCACGCTGCTCCAGGATCATCAGATGGGCTTCACGTGAGTCTCCTTTCTTTCTGAAGGACCTCCAGCTGTCTTCTACTACTTCATCATTTCATCAGAAAAAATTTTCACACACACAAAAGAAATTGTAGGTTGATAAATGACATTTTTGCAGGTCCAGACCTGGTTAGTGCGCCCCCTAGAGGGGGATACCTGAGCTGCTGCTGATACACCACACTCTTAAGATGCCGAGACACTGCGTTTCTCCTCTGTGCTGCAGGTTTGAGAAGGAGGACAGTCTGTGGGGACCCTTCCTTAGCCAGGTGAATAGAGAACAGGCACGTCAGACTGACCGTAGATACTGGCATCTCTCTTCAAATGGCAACTCTCTGACCCAGGGTGAGTTCCACACACGTACCTTCAGGAGTCTATGTGTAAACACACATGCAGTTAAACCTTTAGAGGATTGCTCACGGTGATTAGATTTGATATATTAGATAGAGATGCTTTAGAATATTATTCAAGAAATCTCACATTTAATGTAGAATTTTTTTAGTTTTAAATATACTTCAACCTTAAAAGATTTTATTGGACAATACAAAATAATAATGAAAATCTTTTTTTATTAATTTAATTGAATTTTAATTGAATTTTCATTTTGTAGCCAATAGCAATTTTAGGGAGTTAAAATACCAGATATAGAGCAATATAAATTAATTTATATTTTATAGTTTAATTTAATTACATTAATACATTTTAATTAATTTAATTTACGTTAATTTAATTTTACATTTATTTTATTTTATTTTATTTTATTTATCATATTCCATGCAGATATTTGTAATTTTAAGGATCATAAATTCCAGATATAAAGCGATTTAAATAAATTATATTTTAGAGTTTAATTTAATTACATTTATAAATTTAATCAAATGTCATTACATTTTATTATATTTAATTTATCATATTTCTTAAACTCAATAAACAGCAGATATTTGTAATTTTGTAGCCAATAGCAATTTTAAGGAGCTACAATTCCAGATATAAAACAATATAAATTCATTTCTATTTTAATTTCATTTCATTAAATTGAATTTAATTACATACTGCAATATTTTTAGTTAAAAGTTAAAGGTATTATTTTGGTTTATTTGAATAAGAAGCTTTTTATTGTTTAAGAGCCTTCAGTACATTCAGAACTCAGTGGCCTGAATTCTCATATATAATAAAAAAATCTGCACTCATCCCTCCATCCTCAAGCAGCTGCACTGGCTCCCAGTAACATCCCACATTTTGTTTCATTTGTGGTCTGGCTCCTGTTCAGCTTACAGAGCTCCTCCACCCTTACTGTCCCCCTCGAACCCTCAGGTCCTCAGAGAGCAGGTTACTTACAGTCCCCTACACTACACTCGCCACTATCAGCGGCAGATCCTTCAGTGCTGTAGCACCCTGCCCCAGTCTCTGTGGGACTGCAGCACTGTCCCACCTGAAGACCTTCCTCGTCCTCTTCCTCCTTCAGTGCTGTAAAGCATTATTTAGGTAGAGGTATAGACCCCTTAGGATTGTGAAAGGCTATTATTATTATTATTATTATTATTATTATAGCATTGTATTGTGTTGTAGTTCCAGGGCACTGACGCCACTACTCCTACTTTCTGGACTGAAATGATGCGAGTTGGTAAACATTATTACTGCTTTCTTTTTCAGGCATCAAGGACTATAAAATTGAGGAAGCTCAGAAGATCACCATCAAGAACACTGCATACTGAGATGATCAGAGGTTGATTAGAGGAGGAGTGTGAGGAGTTTTTTAAGACTTCCTCCAGTTTTTACTGCTGTATTTTAAATTTCAGCTTTTCTACATGATGCGTAATTCTGCAGGCGTTTCTACTGATCATGATCATGTATCAGAATCACAGCATATTTTTAATTCTCTAATTTTAAAGATGATAAGACAATAACATTTATATGGTCTGAGGACTGATACTAAATGTGTGCATGTTAATGTCATGTTAATAAAAAATAATCATCATACTGTACAGTGTCTGTAGATCCTATTGTCCACACTCCAAAGGCATGACTTCAAGTACAATCTTAGATTTTTTATTTAATTTATTATTATTATTATTATTATTATTGATTACAAATAATAAATTGAGTTTATTTATTTATTATTATTTTATTATTATTATTTATTTTAATTTATTAATTAAAAAATTATCTTAGAGTTTACATTGTGGGTTTGATCAACTGTTTTGGTCAACTGAATCTTCTACTGTTGGGCATTTCAACAAGGCACCTGATCCTCTCTAAGCTTAACCTATGTGAAACACTCAAAAACATTCTCTGCCTGGGGACTTTTATTTTGATATCTCACAGCTGGACAAAACGTTTATGGCGAGCTTCACAGTTTCTGGACACATCCAATTCATATACACTACTCCCTACACCCTCAATGGCCATTTGGACCATATTTACTATTAAAATGATTTTTTACACTCTTAATAATAAATAATTGACTAATTAACTGATATTTGATATAAAGTATAATTTTCTATATATATTAAAAAATACAAACATCAACAAAACGTTTGCTATTGCACTACATTTTCTGGCTTACTTAGCATGAATGTAGTCAGTTGTGATTAATTGTTGTCTTAATAACAACAAATTATTTTGCACATTTTTATATATTAAAAAAATAATAAAATAAATAATAATTAGAATTAATAAATGCAGGAATTATAACACGACGTTAGCCAGTGCCGTGAAGTATTTCTGAGCAAAACTGTATTTTTAATTTAACTTTATATAATATTTAAAAATATTCATATTTAAACTGGTTTCAGGCCCTGGCTACGGAAGTACTTTTAGGCGCCCTATGTAGGGTGCGCGCAGGCCGTTTGGAGCGTACCCCTGGCTTCCCCGTGTGGTTTTAGCCTTCCCTGCTCGGATGGACTCTCTGTGCTGATGTGTCCGTGCTGTTATGGATGTCTCTGTGGATATCGTGTAAGGAGAAGGATGGATTTTACGGGGTCAGCATGAATGTGGGCTGTAAATTCAAAGTAAGTGGGTTTCGTCCCTAATCGGGCTGTAACACTAACTAGGTTAGCAGACTCGTTCACTACAGCTGCTGCAGCTAGCTATAGCCTTTAGCTCTCCTGTTGAGGTTTCTGAAATAACGGGGCTTCCTTGTCTTGTTTATCTTCACTAAACAGCTGGTTGAAATGTCTGCGATGGCTTGTTCTAGTCAGCAGTCCAGGTGTGAAGGCTCGGGCAGTCTGGGCAGGTGAAGTCCAGGTGTTGGCACCGGTAGTGGACGGCGTGCAGCTCACTGCAGTGCAGCGCAGCCGTAATGGGAGCGAGCTGCTGAGGGTAGATGTGTTTACTAGACCGGGCTGTGCTCGTAAATACATTAAATTAATTAATTAATATATAAATTAATCATATAATACGTGTAAATTAACGATTTAAAGGCTGTAAATGTAGTTATAAATGAACAAATTGAAGATTTCATAGAACCACATTTTCCTGAGGATATCCCAGATTCTCCAGATTCGTGTTTACTTTACATTTTTACATTTTTTTTTATCTCCTTAAAGTATTTTTAATGACTAAAATTGACTAAACTGCTAAAAACTAGTCATGTAATTTGACATATGTCTGTGTGGACCAGTAGAAGATGAGCTGCACAGACCTGGGACTGGTCCCAATCCTGCCTCTGGAGCCTTCAGTACTGCACTTAATATTATAAATATATATATATATATATATATATATATATATATATATATATATATATATATATATATATATAACCAACATGTTAAAAAGCTCATGTAACGCAATATGGTTCTGTTTACCTAGACAATCTGCTGGACAGACTTGGGACTGGTCCCAATCCTGCCTCTGGAGCCTTCAGTACTGCACTTAATATTATATATATATATATATATATATATATATATATATATATATTTATATTTATATTTATATATATATATATATATATATATATATATATATATATATATATTTATATATATATATATATATATATATATATATATATATATATATATATAACCAACATGTTAAAAAGCTCATGTAACGCAATATGGTTCTGTTTACCTAGACAATCTGCTGGACAGACTTGGGACTGGTCCCAATCCTGCTTCTGGAACCTTCAGTGCTGCATTTTTTTAAATATATTTAAAACAATCAATAAATGAATGAATAAATAAATAAATAACATGTTAAAAGTGCTCATGTAACCCAATATGGTTCTGTTTACCTACACAAAATTTGGGACTGGTCCCAATTCTGCCTCTGGAGCCTTCAGTACTGCACTCTCTAATGTTTTCATTTTATTATTGTTACATTTTTCTGCTACAGCACTACTCACCGTTATATAAAATTGCTAAACTGCTTAAAGCTAGTCATGCTATTTGAAATATGGCTCTGTGTACCAGTAGAAGATCAGCTGAACAGACCTGGGACTGGTCCCAATCCTGCTTCTGGAGCCTTCAGTACTGCACTTCTTAAGTTTTCCAAATGCTATATATAATGCTTTCCTACTATAAAGGGACTCCCAGCTCATCAAGTAAAAAGTGCTACTGCAACACTATATACTAATATTTACCTAGACAATCTGCTGGGCAGACCTGGGACTGGTCCCAATCCTGCTTCTGGAACCTTCAGTGCTGCATTTCTATATATATTTAAAACAATAAGTAAATGAATGATTAAATAAATAAATGAATGAATAAATAAATAAATAACATGTTAAAAGTGCTCATGTAACCCAATATGGTTCTGTTTACCTAGACAATCTGCTGGGCAGACCTGGGGCTGGTCCCAATCCTGCTTCTGGAGCCTTCAGTACTGCACTTCTTAATATATGTTCCTATGTTTTCCTACTCTAAAGCAACACAGCTCATCAAACATTGAGCTTGGGACTGGTTTCAGTTCTGCTTCTGGAGCCTTTTTACAAAAATTAGTTATTTGAAGCATAATAATATGATTCAACCATATCTAACACAGCTCAGTTAGATGGGACTTATTAACATCACTGGATTAAGTCATTTTTTTGATGGGATATCATTCGTTTTGCTTTATAAACTCGTTTACTAATCATTCTTTCAGTTACAAATCTTCCCTTAGGTTAAAACAGGTGTATTTACTAAAGACTGTACAGTCTTTAACCTGAGTGGTCCCAATCCCTGCCTCTGGAGCCCCCTATGCTTCACCTTATTAGCCTTTTACCGGCTCACGCACCTGTTTTCCATCATATTTCCATATTTCCAGGCTCTTCTGAGGTTAGCCTGATGTGTTGGAGCATAAAAGCACCACCTTTTAACAAAGTAATGATGTAGTAATGAGGCTCTGTTTGAACGCCTGGGACCGGAGTGGTCCCAGTTCTTGCTTCTGGAGCCTGCTGTACAGCACTTTCAGTGTTGTAGTGGACTACCACACCTGTTTTGCATGGTATTTCCATTTCTGAGCTTCTTCTGAGGTTAAACTCAAGTGTCAGAGCATGAAAATGCCACCATTTACTGAAAAGCAATGCAAGTAATGCAAGTAAGGTAATGTGTAGTGCTGCAGGAATATCTGCTGGACATGCTTTGAGGGACATTTTCCCTGAATGGTCAGTCTATTTGCCTCTGGAAACCTCTGTTGAGCATCTTTGTAGTTTCTTACTGGACTAACAAACCTGTTTTCCATCATATTTTCATTCCCAAGGGTAGAACCGATGTGTTGGAGAAGGAAAGCACTACAGTTTACATAAAGGCAATGGGATTTGACTGTGTTTGTACCCTAGGGACCCTTCTCTTTGCTACAGTAGGCCTCTCTACTGCTTAATTTTAGTGTTTTACCAGGTTAACACATTTATTTTCCCATAAGTGTGTTACTAAGCCATTCACCAGGTTAAAAAAACCTTGATGAGGAGTATTGTAGCTAGACAATACAAAAAAAAATGACAGTGATTTGATGTAATGTGGCCCTGGTAACCTACAGAAGATCTGCAGAACAAGCTTTCATAGACTTTCCACTGGAGTGTTTCCTAATTCTGCTTCTGGAGCCCACCGTGCTGTTTTTTTGTGCTTCCATGGTCTGAAACATCACTCTAAGCCTTACAGGAGATTAGAATGGGCAGTAAACCCTAAAATGTGCATTGCAGAGGCACTCCAGGTGCGAGGTTGGTGGGACAAAATGGTCCAGAAGTCTGACTGACTGGTTTTCCTTGTGTTTTCTTTATAGGTTCTGTTATCTGGGGTCAGCAGAGACGCACCATGCCGTTGTGTGGAAAGGTCTAGTCCAGAGTCGGGGCCGGTCACGTCACTCATTTGTCTATTAAGATAAAGCCCCAAGTCGAGGTTCTCACCGCCGTACGGAGCAGACGTTACCCGTCATGGCAAAGAAGCTAAGAAATGCCTAATTGACGATTCCAGGCAGTCGCTCAGGTGTGTGTGTGTGTGTGTGGTGGGGGGGGCTCGTCTGAGGCTCCAGTAGAAGCCAGGTTTGGGCCTGGAAGACCTGCGGACGCATCAGACCTCTGCCTCAAAAGCCTTCCGTCAAGATGCTGTCTGCTCTGAAGAAGCTGGTTGGCTCCGAGCCACCTGTCCAGCAAAAGGACAAGAACATCCCTGCAGGCCTACAGTCCATGAATCAGAGTCTGCAGAGGCGGTTTGCCAAAGGAGTGCAGTACAACAGTAAGTTCTAGCACTTTCTGGAGATGGAGAGAATAACATTAGCACCACCTGCTTAATATTGAGCAGGTCACCCTTGTGCTACCACAGTAGATCTCACCATTTGAGGCATGGACTCCACAAGACCTCTGAAGGCGTCCTGTGGTGTCTGGCACGGAGACGTTAGCAGCAGCTCCTGTAGGTTGTGTGGTGGGGCCTCTGTGGATCACATCAGTGAGCCATATGTGCCCATGACCCTGTCGCCTGTTCACCGGTGGTCTTTCCTTAGAGCACTTTTGGTAGGTACTGACCACTGCATACCACTGGGAACACCCTACAGGACCTGCCTGATGTTTTGCAGATGTTCTGACCCATTGTTATATGGCTAGATCCATCACCTTCAAGAACTGACTGTTCGCTCGCTGCCTAATAAATCACTAGATAATCATCAAGGTTTTTCACTTCACCTGTCTGTGGTGATAATGTTATGGCTGGTCGGTCTATACTGTCGCTGTGCCTGTTATGACACTATAGGGCATATCGATGCATATATTTTCAGATGTTCGATATTTGATCATTGAAGAGTGCTCATAAGCATTGCATAGGCCATGTACCTTGAGCACTCCACCCACTGTACTCTGATTCCCTGCACCCAGATGCCTTGTTTTGATTAGTAACAGTGGTTTTCAATGCTTAATAAATGCTTAATGCTTATTAAATTTCAAGCTGATATTTTTTAGATATGCATCGTATCATATTCCAGATATCTGCATTTTATTTATTCTACTGCACTTCTAACTCTTCTAACTCTGTAGAAATAAGCGTTATAACCACGTACGTATCGGCATCAACGAATATCTACGTAAAAATTATCGGCATCAGTCCACAATTTCTGTCCTGGCTCCGAAGTGGTCGAATAAACTTCCCCTGGTGTTTGAAGATATTTTTATGTTTTTATAAATATGTGAACATTTGGCAACACTGTAAAATTACAGCCCTGTTTAAACAATTAATCATTATTTTAAAATTTGTAATAATACTTCATAAATAAATCAGTGTTACTTTTGCATGAATAAATTCTGTAGTATGAATCATCAATCATTTATTTAGTGACATACAAATAATTAAAGCACAGTGAATGTTTTTAAATACTTTAAATAAGTAATACAGTATAAATGTAATAAACTGTTTAATCAAATCTTCATTTAATAAAATAATGTAATAATATATTAATTTGATGAATTTAATAATGTTTCAAGTGATATACTGTATTTATCACTTAATAATGACTAACTTATGCCTTAATGACATTTTTATAAATCTCAAAGTAGCAAAATAATAATAATAATAAAACAATTTAAATATTTATTAAGAAAATGCATATTATTTCAGATAATATATTATTTATGTTTATTAATATTAATATTTTTGAGTCATATTGAAGCATATTTAATATTTAATTAGGTTACTACAATTAAAATTATTACTAGTAATAGATAATACAAATGTAAGCTTTTATTAATACTTATGTCACCATTATCTAATACTTAGCCTATTATATATATGGTTCAATTAAACCATATATGGTTTAATTAAAAATATAATTAAATTCCTCTTGTAGGGTTTTTTGAGTAAACAGTCGCTCTGGAGAAGAGCATCTGCTAAAGGCCTTAAATGTAAATTTGGACAGCAGTGCATTCCTAAATAATAATATTAATAATTCATAAATCGCACTTGTGCGTCTCATTTACGGAAATGCAGTTTCCTTTGCAGTATTTTATTATAAATATTTTTTAGGGATCCACAAGTGGTTCTTCTTTGGCAGTGGTCTCCAGACCTGCTCCGAGAGATGTAGACTTCAGCTTAAACTAGCTAAAGGCCTTAAATGTAAATTTGGACAGCAGTGCATTCCTAAATTATAATATTAATAATTCATAATCATACTTAAAATCATGTTTTTTCCTGTCTAGATTACAAACGCCATTGTGAGCAGATAATCCCCTTCAACAGAACAGTTTAGTCCAAGACTGAGCTCAACTTGTGGCTGTGAAATAGGGAAATCTAGGCCATAATGTTCTCCCTGAAATCTCATGACGTTTCCCTGGAGGTTTCTCAAGTGTGTCTTACTGAGAGTCTTAGAAAATCAGATTCTGTGAGGAACAGTGGCGAGGCAGAGCATGTAGCCAGGATACCCTCCTAAATTTGCTCCATGATAGACCTTAAGGTCCATAAGTGCTTGGTGGGGGACAGGGGACGGGGACGGGGACGGGGGGGACTTTCACAACATCTAGTCAAGTCAGGAACACTCTCGAGGGGGTAGGCGTATCATTGTTAAAGTCTACAATCAAGAGACGCCTACAGAGGCTTTACTTCAGGATGCAAACCACTGGTAACCCTGGAGAACAAAAAGGCCAAACATCTAAAAAGCCTGATCTGTTCTAGTGCAGGATACGTTGGACAGATGAAACCAAGATTAGTTAGTGGAGGAGGAAAGGAAGGTTTCCACATCATCTGTCAAACATGGTGGAGGCACTGTGACTGCATAGGCTTCTATGGCTGCCAGTGGAGCTGGGTCACTGGGGTTTCTGAGTGATGTTCTTCACTGATGTTCTGCTGATAGGCGTAGCAGGGTGAGTTCTGAGGTGTATGGAGCTCTACTTTCTGCTCAGGTTCGGTCAAACAAGTAACTGATGGCGCCAACAGTAAAGGCATGGCCAAGCATTTCAGGTGGTGATGGTGATGTTCATGGGTTCCCGACTTCAGGCGGCCAAATAGGGTTAGGTCTAGGGTAATTTACAGAAATGCAGTTTCCTTTGCAGTATTTATTTATTTATTTATTTATTTATTTATTTTTAGGGATCCACAAGTGGTTCTTCTATGGTAGTGGTCTCTAGACTTGCTCCGAGAGATGTAGACTTCAGCTAAAAAAAAATTAAATAGATCAGGTATTAGCTTTAAAGTCTGAGCCACTCCCAATGCTTTACCATCCTTAAGCCCTGATTTACCAAACCAGGTGTTGATAGGAGGAGAACTCTAAATAATACTAGACTCCATGAGGAGAACTTTGGAGATGTTCTAATGTTATTCTTATATACTATTTCTTTTAATTATTATTAATTTATTTATTTAATAATAGCTCTTTGGGTGTAAATGGGACCTTGAGATCTCAATTTCGTTCCACCCCATGTTTTGATCCCACTTCTCTGTTGGCTGTGTGTGTTTTAGTGAAGATTGTGATCCGTGGGGACCGAAACACAGGGAAGAGTACGCTGTGGCAGCGACTTCAGGGTGGAAAATTCCAGGAGGAGTACATTCCCACTCAGGAGATCCAGGTCACCAGCATCCACTGGAACTATAAGAGTAAGACCTTCACCAATCCAACTTTCATCACTTACTTGAGCGTAATTTCACATAGTATGACCTCACTCTTTGTCTCCCTTGGGAGGTAACGTATTACTGGTGTATGAGGAAAACCTAAATATGAAGATTAGCCTAAATGTGTCACATTTATAATGAAATAATGACCCTGATTTTTATTTGACTCTTTTTAAATTTTAAATATTATAATATTCAGTATACAGCACTGTGCAGAGGTTTTAGGTGCACATAATTATGAACCCTGTCTCTCAGCAGTGAGAGAGTTTTTACAGTAGAAGCTTCAGATCTCATCAGAACAGATAAAGCAGGTGAACATGAATCCAAAAATTTAGATCCAAGATCTCATTCTGAAGAAAGAAAGTAGTGAGATCTTGTCGGTGAGCTAGTCTGAAGAACAGAGCTCGGTTCCTCCAGGTTTCTCCTGGACGCCCCCCAGTCCAGCCAGCACAGCGTGGAGGATGTGTTCAACTCCATCATCATCATCATCAGCAGCAGCAGCTCACCTGATTTACCATCATTAAGCCCTGATTTACCACCAAACCAGGTGTTGATCTGAGGTGAACTCTAAATAGTACTAAACTCCATGAGGAGAACTCTAGAGAACCATGAGGAGATGTTCTAGTGATGAACAAAGTGATGGAGAACCACCACCACCACCTTCTGTAGGAGTGTTATTATTAGTGTTTATTATAATATCAGTGTTTTACTGAGCAGATATTTGTACTAGGGTGTCGGCATCGTTACCGCAAAGTGGGCATGCGCAGTAGTCACTTCGCAGGACGTGCAATGTTATATAAGGCAATATTAATTATATATTACAGCTTGTTTAGCTGCTTCATGCAAAATAAAAATGTGCACTGTGCTCATTTTCCATGACATATTTACCAGAGCTAGATTATATAGATTATAATTGATTATATCTGCTCATATCTGCTCAATATCATTGATTTTACTGCAGTCCTGGATAAGGAGAGTGCATTATTAGGTGGGATAATTGATCTCTGGTGAGAATCCCTCTGCTTTTTTAATATTGCGATATATATTACAGGACAGAATCACCATGATCATGACTCAGGATTTTTTGCTGCTTAAATATGAACTACTAATGCTCTGTTTGTGTCTCCTCTTCCACAACTGTGTAATTATAATGTGATGTAGAAGCACGACCAGGTAAATAAACACCCCATAGACTGTAATTAGACCTCATTAGAATAGACTCTATTAGATGAGTAGTTGGTTTTAGTTCTGCTGCTTCCAGAAGTCCCCCCTGTCCCCTTCAGTTGTACCGTAGCGAGGATGTTCTACCCAGTGCTGCAAGCTTGTAAAATAGTGAGCCCTTTTATATGCTTCGCCTTTAGTCTCAGAGCAACATCACCACCTCTGAATCATGTGATGGAGGCTTGGCAGCTCTGTATGGATTATGTCCTCCTGATTTGAATCAGGCAGGGTTTCTTTCATGTGTGTATGAGACGAGCTAATACTCGAAAAGCATTTGTTTGCTGTTCAGGCAGACTCCCGGCTCCAGTCCAGACTGCGCTGAGCACGTCTGGGCGTCTCCCTGCTTTATTTATTTTTTTATTATTTATTTATTTTTTGATGGGCTTGGGTATGTGACCATAAATGGTGATTCTTCTGAATGTTTCAGGAGTGCACTTCCAATTATTTCTAGTATTTCCAGCATGTCCTTTTAGCCGAAGTCACTGTTTTGCGCTTTAATGGACCACTAAACTCCATTAAAGATAAAATCAGTTTTATAATAAAATGCTGAATCTGAAGTAAGATGCAGCTGACTGTTACCAGGATACCAGCCTTTATGTTTTGATGCGGATACTAATATTTAAGTAAAATCCAATGATCATATTTAAAATCTACTTGGGTTTAAACATAGCTGTTATTAATTGAAGATCTTCACTTAAAATGAGAGTGTTAAAGTAGGCTGTGCTCCAAACCACTCAAACACTTTACCTCACACAGCTAGAGGAAAATACACACAGCTAATCCTTTTTAAAAGGACTAAGACGCTGTCACTATAATCAGAGGGTCGCTGGTTCGATTCCCGGTCATGCTGCTAGCAATCGGTCGTCCAAATTGGAAAGGAAATCGGATTATATATATATATATACTTTAATTCTCTTTACTGATAAGTTATAAGAATGTGATGTTATGAAGTACTAAATAAAAATAAAAATGGGTAAAATTATGTTTACATGTACCTTTAACAAACTAGTCCTTGGAGATATTACGATGTACTGGGATATGGGCAATGATTGCCAATTAACACAATTAACACACAATTAACACTAATCTGCAAACTGGCAAAGAGAACCGCGTACTAAATAATATTCCATGTAATATTTCACTGCAGGATTCCAGAACTCCTTTATTATAATGAAAGAAAGCCCCTTGTTTTCTGCAATAAGGGAAATACGTGAACTTTTAATATGGAAATTTACTGCTTACTTTTAGAATTTGACATTTCCCCAGCAGGGGGCGCTATGAGCATACGGGTGGCTTTTTTAAAGAACACCAGCAAATGTGTTGAGCTCGTAAAACAGGAGGTAAAACGCTTTATTACCAAAAGTTATTATATTAGTGATGTCACAAAGCAGCTTTACATTTAGGAATTATTTATATTTCTAAAGTATTGATAAAAGTCACCGAACCACCAAGACTCCAAGTTCTCCTGCTCCGGTGTGCTGATCTCATCATAATTTAATATAACTAATATAATCATAATAGTGATGGTAAGAATAATGAAAGTAATGGTGGTTAATGGAGGGAAATAGTAAGAGTCCATGTAAACGTTAACATAGCCGTTAGCTGTAGCAAGAGATCTGTTGTGGTCTGACGTGGGAAGTAGGAGAACCCCGCAGTCAGTCTGGTGGGTGGGTAGCTGGTCTGATGCAGATGGCAGGGGAGCCCAGTGATCAGTCTTCCATCTGTGTCAGGCCGGATAAGTGGGCGGTCATTAACTCTGAGTGGGTAAAGAGAGGGAATTAGCTCTGATTGGATTTATGGAGAACAGAGAATGTGAACATTGTCAAGGTGTGGCTGAAGACTCAGGCGACAGATCTGACTATAACAGCTTAACTAAAAGGAGAGAGCCAGAAGGTAGCACAGACACGGGAGCACCCTGAAACACTGGCATTCATCCTCTCCACCATCCACAAACCTGAATGATTGCGTTCAAGCGTGTGATATGTGATTTTTATTAACTCTGAAACTGTTTTTAATAAACATTAATTCAGAAAAGGTTAATATGAGTACCCTTTTTTAAATATGTGAATTATTATAAAAATATACATTTTTAATTATTCTGAGAAATCGCTCAAGCCAAATCATTAATATAGTTTTCAAAACATGCTAACGTGCTTTGTTAATGATAACAAATGTATACATCTGATACCTAAAAATTGTCTATATAAACTTTGTATATAAACAACTAATTAGTATTTAGATTTATTTGAAAAAATATTAAATATTAAAGTATTGCAGATTTTAAGTATTGAAATGAATTATATGAAACGTTATCTTGTGAGAATGATCCCAATAGTTATTAAACCCCAAAAGTATTATTATTTTAGTAGTATTATTATTATTACCATAAATTAGTTTGAATGAACTTTACTTTTCTCATCAGTTATTAAATTAATAAGCATTGATTATTTACATGAAACTAACAGGTAAAACAGGAACTGTACACTCCTTTAACATAACTATTTAAAACCACTAGGGGAAATTAGGCGTATTTGCTTTTTTTTTGTTTGTTTTGTTTTGTTTTTTGTTTTTTTATTATTAAAATGATGCCAGATATTTTTCCTTTGTCTCCACAGCTACAGACGACGTGGTGAAAGTGGAAGTGTGGGATGTTGTGGATAAAGGTGAGTCTGAAACAGTCTGCTTTGTGTTTTCCTGCATGTAACTCATTCAAGCCCCGTTAGATTTTCAATAGATTCAGTCCAGCTGAAGTTAGTCTTTTTACAGTCAGCAAGTTGATTAACCCTTAGAGTTCACAGTTAGCACTAGAGATAACAGCATGGTGTAAAAGCTGTGCTACTGTAATAAATGGGTCACAGCGATAACATCACTGCTAGTTACATTGTTGTTGCATGGATTGTTCACATGCGCTATACAGCTATTAGAGACCCCTCATATAAAGTGGGACGTTGCTTAGTCAAAGGTTGCTTTGATCGGCTGTCTATGACCAGATCTGACCGATTTGATCGGTTGTTATTTTAGGATATAAGGTAGAGCTGGGCAATATGCTGCTATTTTATCGTATTGTGATGATTTTTTTTGTTATTGTGATAACAATATGCTTTTCTAAACATATTGAGGATACTGTTGGTGCTTAATTAACACTGATCAGCTGCAGGTTTCATTACCAACAGGGTGATTAAACTGGTACATAAAAATCACTGTTCTCAGTACAGGAGAGTGTCTGAATAGTAGTTTATAAGAATCTGTCGCTACTGATGTTTTTAGTCATTTGTAGTGATAAATATCGTGTATCGTAAAACAAAAAAGTATCGTGATATAGTATTTTTACCATATCGCCCAGCCCTATTCTAAGGGCATGCTGGAAATGAATGATCATAAGTTTATTCTCAATGATCTACAACTAATGCCCCGTTCATCATTCACAATTTTTCAAAACTTCATTCAAGCTGTAGTCACACCTGTAGAACATGACTGTTACCACTATCAGCCATAACATTAAAACCACTAGCAGTGCAGTAAATAACATGGATGATCAGGCAGCAAGTGAACAGTCAGTGATGTGTTGGAAGCAGGACGTGGCGGCTAGACGAATGGGTCAGAACGTCTCCAAAACATCAGGCAGGTCCCGGCATGCTGTGGTCACAGTGGCCCCGCGACAGGATCATAGGGCCCAAGGCTCAATGATGCTCATGGAGGCCCCACCTCACAACTTGAACTTGAACTTGAAGAAGAACTTGAAGTGTTGGTACCAGATACCACAGGAACTCTTCAGAGGTCTTGTGCTTTTCCATGCCTCGACTGGTTGGGGCTGTTTGGGTTGCATGAGGGCGAGACCTACTCAATATTAGGCAGGTGGTTTTATTGTTATGGCCGATGTTATCAGTGTATATTACAAACATTTTTGTAATATATGTATCAGCAATAGGAATGGTTTTATAGTATTATTGAAAGCAGCGATTCCAAACTTTTGAATGGTAAGTGTTTACATTAATATAAAGGGTATATCAGCAGGTGCATGTACAGTACAGTGTGGAGGTTTTAGGCACCTAACCCCCTTATTCTGAGTCATGTCTCTCAGCAGTGAGAGGGTTTTTACTGTAGAAGCTCCAGATCTCATCAGATCAGATGCAGGTGAACATAAATCCAGTAAAAAGGAGAAACAAGAGCTTCTCATTCTGAAGACAGAAAGTAGTGAGATCTTGTTGGTGAGCTAGTCTGAAGAACAGAGCTCGGTTCCTCCAGGTTTTTCCTGGACGCCCCCCAGTCCAGTCCAGCCAGCACAGCGTGGAGGCTGTGTTCAATCAACTCCATCAGCAGCAGCAGCAGCAGCAGCAGATCACCTGATTTACCATCATTAAGCCCTGATTTACCACCAAACCAGGTGTTGATCTGAGGAGAACTCTAAATAGTATTAGACTCTATGAGGAGAACTTTGGAGATGTTCTAATGATGAACACAGTAATGGAGAACCACCAGATAAGCAGCTTTTCCCCCCCTAACTTTCACAGGTGCTAAAAGTTTTGCACAGTACTGTACATACTTGGGTAGTCTGGCATGTGTGCAGTACCTCTAACCCCCTGTTTTTTGCATGCTGTCATTCAGCGCCATCCATTCCAATGCATCCTTAACGCATTGGTGCATGTCCCATCTTACCTACCTACCTACCCACCTCATCCCATACACACACACACACACACACACACACACACACATACACACCGTCCATTCCTTATATGTATTAATGGTGTTTCTCTTGCTCTGCTCCCACTGTGCACCCAGGCCAAAAAATCCCTCTTCCAGAAGGTGTAGGTGAGACACTCTACTGCATAGCGATTGTAGACTGTAGGTTTGTGGTTTTGCCTGTCTCTAATGGGTGTGTTTCCTCTGCTGTGTGCAGTCGTGTAATCTGAATGCAAACACAGCTGCCACTTTTCACTGATTGCGGCACGGCACCCTGTGGTTTTAACTGGTGGTCATGTCCGCTGTGTAGGTGTTCAGCCTGAAATCTCACAGCCGGTCCATGACGGTATGCAATATGGTGCGTTCCACCACAGATATTGCAGTACACTCACTCTTATTAATAAGACTAACACGTATTTCTCTCACCGAACCGTGGTTTTCAGTAGGGCTGTCCCCATTGTTTATATTAGTAAGCGAATGATTATGCTAGCGAGTAAATAATCGACTGAGATATCTGTATCTAATAAATGTGTGTGCGTATCCTGCAGAGCTACACGTTCAGTAAAGCTGCTGGAGATCACAAATGCGCTATAATAGGCAATAATAATCTGTCCGACCACAAACATCCATCTTAAATTACATTTAATTTAGTGTTTATTCAAACTGTACTGGGAGATGGAGGCAAATGTAATGTAATTAATATATATATATATATATATATATATATATATATATTTTTTTTTTTAAAGGCGTAAAAGTTCAGGAGGATTATTCTGGAGGAGTCTGTCTTATTCAAACCTCAGACGTTTATTTAGTCTAGTCTGATCTTGAATGATGGTTGAAGTGAGTGGTGAAGAAGATCACCATCATGGCCAGATCCAGAGAGCTCTCTGAGGCCTTCAGAAAGAAGGGTGGAGATTTTGTATAGGAGTCTGGGAAGGGGTTTGAGAAGATCTCAGAACAGTTAGAAATCAGACTGTCTGTCCACTAAATAATTTACTAGTGGAGAACATTTAGAGCAACATGGCCAAATCAGACCATCCTAGCAAGTTCAGCCCAAGAGCAGAACCTCAAGATGAGTAAAGAATTCTACAGCAGTCCTAAAATAGCATTGTGGTTGGACCTGGCATTATACAACCCTGCTGTAAATGAACCAGTGCCTGCCACCCAGCATTGCGTTTAATCAATTAATAAAAAAATTGATACTGTGTTTTTGAGAACCGGTATACTATTAAAAAACACAATATTGCAACACATCAGTCAGGATTATCAAGATTGGTTGGTAATATCCAGTTTTTATATATATATATATATATATACAGTCATGCCCGAAAGTATTCATACCCCTGTCAAAGTTTGACTTAAATTTACTTTTATTTAACCAGAAGTTATATTTTTGCCTGGAAATGACACAGGCATCTCCCAGGAGATAACACGATGATGTACAAGAGGCATCATTGTGGGAAAAAATATTTCTCAGCTTTTATACACATTTGAACAAAAAGTGGCATGTCCAAAATTATTCATACCCTTCTCAATAATTAATAGAAAAGCCTTTATTGGCTATTACAGCAATCAAACGCTTCCTGTAATTGCTGACCAGCTTTTTGCATGTCTCCACTGGTATTTTTGCCCATTCATCTTTAGTGATGAGCTCCAACTCTTTGAGGTTCGAGGGTCTCCTTGCCATCACCCTGATCTTTAGCTCCCTCCACAGATTCTCAATTGGATTCAAGTCAGGACTCTGGCTGGGCCACTGTCTGCTAACCATTTCTTCACCACTTTGGCTGTGTGTTTTGGGTCGTTGTCGTGCTGAAATGTCCACCGGTTCCCAAGGCCAAGTTTCTCTGCAGACTGCCTGATGTTGTTGTTGAGAATCTTGATGTATTGCTCTTTTTTCATGGTGCCATTTACTGCGATCAAGTTCCCTGGTCCATTGGCTGAAAAACACCCCCAAAACATTAGGTTCCCACCACCATGTTTGACAGTGGGGATGGTGTTCTTAGGGTTGAAGGCTTCTCCTTTTTTACGCCAAATGGTGCACACATCATTGTGGCCAAACAATTCAATTTTTGTTTCATCTGACCATAAAACAGAACACCAGAAGTCTTCTTCTTTGTCCAGATGAGCATTTGCAAAGGTCAAGCGGGCTTTTGTGTGCCTTTTCTGGAGAAGTGGTGTCCTCCTTGGCCTGCATCCGTGGAACCCAGCAGTGTGCAGTGTCCGTTGAACTGTCTGCCTTGAGATGTCGCCACCAGCAGAGTCCAGATTCACCAGGATGGCCTTGGTGGTGATCCTTGGATTTTTCTTCACCTCTCTCACTATTCTCCTGGCCAGCACAGGTGTCACTTTTGGCTTCCGACCACATCTTCTGAGATTTTCCACAGTGCGGAACTTCTTGTATTTTTTAATAATACTTTGCACTGTAGCCACTGGAACTTGAAAACATTTTGATATGGCTTTATAGCCCTTTCCTGACTTGTGAGTGGCCACAATGCACAGCCGCAGGTCCTTAGTGAGCTCCTTTGTCTTAGCCATGACTGTCCACAAACCAACTGCAGAGAGCTGCTGTTTTTCTCCTGTTGAGTTGATTAAAACAGCTGTTCCCAATGAATCAGGGTAATTAGGATGCTTTAAAACAGCTTGGACTATTTGGAATGGTATAGAACTTTGGATTTTCCCATATACTGTGACAGTTTTCAAAGGGTATGAATAATTTTGGACATGCCACTTTTTGTTCAAATGTGTATAAAAGCTGAGAAATATTTTTTCCCACAATGATGCCTCTTGTACATCATCGTGTTATCTCCTGGGAGATGCCTGTGTCGTTTCAAGGCAAAAATATAATTTCTGGTTAAATAAAAGTAAATTTAAGGCAAACTTTGCCAGGGGTATGAATACTTTCGGGCATGACTGTATATAAATACATAATGTTTTTGGGATGCACCGATACCACTTTTTTCTTTCCGATACCGATACCAAACTTTCTACTGAAGTATCTACTGATACCGATACCAACTCACAAATACATAAATACTGGATGCCTACTGGACATACTGGATACATAAATACTGGATCTTCATAGTGTTCCACTTTTTATAGGTTTCTCTTCCTTTTTATAAAATATAATATATATATATATTTGATTTCAAATCATATCTAATGAGCTTGAAAGACCAACAGCGTTTACTGGTTGAGTTTCTGCACATTAGAAAAGTTTGAATGCCCACAATGCAGAAACACTTGCAGGTAGGGAAGCATAATCTGGTTAAGCTTCACCAATCAGCTTTTAATGGTGTTTAAAATTCACATTTCAGAGCAGGGAAAGTAAAAAAAAAAAAAAAAAAAAAAAGGGCAGCAGTTTCACATTCAGGTTCACGTCTCGGTGTGAAAAGGTACTAAATTTCAGTGTGTTTCCTTTAAGCAAGCTGCTGAAACTCAACTTTTGGTTTCAGAACTAAAAAAAACGCCACTTGGAAACAAGAAGTGCTGTAAAAGCTCCAGTAAAAGTCTGTTTTAATGATAATTAAACTTACTTTTTTTTTTTTTTTTAATGTTTGGTCTTGGTATGAAGTCTATAAATGTATAAAAGTAGGGCGTCAGTAAGCATCATGGTATCGGTGCTCTCTATTGCCGATACGATACGAAATCAGTATCGATGCAACTATTATTTTTAATAAATGATATTATTAGACTATTGCCATGTCACCCAGCCCTACTGAAAACCCTCCAAAAATACCCTGTTGTATTTCATAAGTGTTGGTAATGTTGGTAAGTAATTGTTTCCAGTCTGGGTGGCAGTGTCTCCTGTGGTTGCTGTGTGGAAGTGTGATGACTGTGTTGAGCGTGTTCAGTGAGCAGCTGCTGGCACAGACTTCATTTTCCTTTCGTTGCAAAACATAGAGCGCGGTTCTGTTGCTACGCTACACTGCAGCCTGTGTCAGCCCTGACTCACTCCTTTTCTTACTGGATCTGTGTTTATCTCCTATTCTTTCCAGGCAAAAGCAAAAAGCGAGGGGACACCCTGAAACTGGAGAATGAACCGCAAGAGGTAGAGCTGTCTGAGATGATGATGCCAGAGCCAGCACTGGTGCTCATAAAGAGGGAGTTCTAGTAAAGAGGGCCGGATGCACACTACCAGCCTTCTCAGATAAATGTCCTGTTAAAACCTACTTCAGTTTTAACAGTTCTGACATTCACCAGTGTTTCCTTATCTGGGATTTGTTCAGGAGGACAGTGGGATCCATAATCATAAGAGCAGAGCTGTGAAAAACTCTGCACTGTGGAATCACATCATGAATCTGGCGTAGACTTCTTAGACGTAGACTTCTTGTTTGGACATTTATCAACATCAAATTCTTAGAAAGCTATAATAAGGCCTAATATAATAAGCTATATAAGGCCTAATGTTGTTAAAGACAGTCCTGGGGAGCGGGGGAGGGGTGAAATCGTGGGAATCCTAAAAATATTATTATAATTAAGACACTTTTTGTTGTTTTCTAATCTTGCCGTCTGCAATAGAGCTTATTTTCTGCATTTCTTCATGGTTTATCATAAGTGAGACACTTTTTAAATTTGAATAAACCTCAGTTTCCATTATTTAGCCAAATCAATGCAGGAGGCAAAACAGATTCAAACTAAACTGATAAAAAATTGTAAAAATTATAACTGCGGCGTGACGTTGGAAAGCCATTATTTCTATTTATAGACAATTAACAGTACCTTAACAACACTCTCCACTTTTAATCTTGCTTATTTCTAGTAATTCAGCTGTTTAAATGGTTCATTATTAGAGGTGGACCTTTTGAACACTTTCTGTTTAAGACCTCATAAGGAGCTTATTTATATATGCACATAATAATAATAATAATAATAATAATAATTATTATTATTATTATTATTATTATTATTTATATATATATATACGGCATGGACCGTATTAGGTGACAGAAGGTGTTGCCCTTCACTACGGCAGCTGTAGAACATCCCACAAAGTTAGCAGTTTCTGAGATGCCACCACCTTTCTGAGATGCCACCTCTGTCACATATTGCCAAAAGTCATATCAGAATATTATCACACTGTCACAGAAGCCACATGATGTCAGGATTTGCTGCATGTATAAATAAACGAGCACCATCTTCATGCACAAAGGATGTAATTTCACTGATCTTCCGAAAGGGGAAGATAATAGGGTACCTGATAAGGGTAGTAACAGCTGGGTCCAAGCAGCCGTAGTGAAGATGTGCTGAGAATTAGCTTGTCCCACATTGAGTGCTTCCCAACGGCATTACAGTGGTGCCCCACGAGCCATTGGTGCCAGAGGGGAACGATGACTAACCTCTATAATGAACACCTTCCATCACCCTAATACAGTCCATACCACAGCATCATGCTAGTGTCCTCCATACATATATAATCCTGCTGTGGAAAAAATGTTTTGAAAAAAAAAAAAAAAAAGATTTTTTTTTTTCTTAAATTTGCAGCTCTACGTGTACGGCAGACATTTTATTTCAGGGATTTAATCAAACAGAGCTGAGTTAGCTGAATTTACAGACTATGAACGAGATAAAGTCGCCCAACAGCAACGTGAAAGACTAGTGGAGAGCCGGCCGAGACATGAGAGCTGTGGTTACTCCACCACAGTGATTTCTGAATGCTCTCAAAGTTCAGATATTAGTCATTTGAATAATAATTTAAATAATTCTTTACATTATAATTATTATCATCATTTCTTTGCATTATTTGAGCAGCTGTTTTTGAGCAGTTGTCATTTCTGCAAATAAATAAATGCTCTTAATAGCAAGGGAAATTCATATTTGCATTGTATTTCAAAAACACATTGCCTATAAACAGTAAAACCAGAGAAACTGATCATGTTGGATGGTCTCTCAATTTTCCCCAGAGCTATATATATATAAATAATAACAATATACAAATAATAATAATAATAATAATAATAATTAAAATAATAAATTATTATTTATTTATTTTATTTATTTAATAATTTTTTATTGTTTTTTTTAATGGTAGTGGTGTTACTTATTACACTACACTAGCCAGCATGTTCTCATTGTAGTTTTATGTGCAGGCCGAGAACGAGATGGCGTTGGATGCTGAGTTTTTGGACGTGTATAAGAACTGTAACGGTGTGATCATGATGTTCGACATCACGAAGCAGTGGTAAGATCAGACACACTGTGCTCTTAAAAATAAAGGTGCTACAAAGGGTTCTTTGAGGGATGCCATATAAAACCCCTTTTTGTAAAAGTGTGTGTGTGTGTGTGTGAGTGTGTGAGAATAGCCTTTTAGATTTAAAGGTTTAAAGAATACTCATTAAAGCATCGGTACCAGGTGGATCGGAGTAGGATCGCTCATGTTGGATCAGTAATGCTTCTTCATATTTTTTAAACAGGACTTACAATTACATCTTGCGAGAGCTGCCCAGAGTGCCCACTCATGTTCCAGTGTGTGTGCTAGGCAACCATCGAGACATGGGTGAACACAGGGTTATCCTGCCTGATGACATCAGAGACTTCATTGCCAGCATGAACAGGTACAGAAACTGATGCTACTCTGTTCAGTGCTCTTATTACATCTGAAGCTCCTCCAGATTATGGACACATCATCATCATCATCATCACCATATCATCCATCACTTAATAGCTAGGTCTACCAAACCTGTCCGTAATGTGTTGGTGAATAAAGTACGCTCTGGAATTGGACTCTGGAAGATGCTTCTTTCAGAATTTGTGAGGTTTGTTGATGTTTGCTGATATTTCCTGTCTTCTTAAACAGACCACTGGGGTCTTCCTACATCCACTACGCTGAGTCTTCCATGAAAAACGGCTTCGGCCTGAAGTATCTGCACCGATTCTTCAACATTCCTTTCCTGCAGCTTCAGGTAGGAGTCCCTACATTGCAGCAGTGTGTAATGATGCTTAATCAAAGCTGTTTTGAGGATTTATGATGTTCTTTATTGTGTAAGTACGTTTCTTACTTTTGGGAGGACATTGTGTGTGTCAGCGGCCTCAGCAATTAGACATGGGTGTCAGACTTTAGTCTTGGAGGACCATGGGTTCTGCACGGACTGAATTGAGATTAGTTTAGAAGAAGATTAGCCAGACTCTTAAAACACAGCGATAAACCCATACTACATATACATATACTATTTGGACAAAAGTATTGGGACACCTGCTAATTCATTATTTTTCTTCCAAAGACAAAGGCATCAAAAATAGAGTTTATCCAGCTTTTGTTGGAGTAACTGTCTCTACTGTCCTGGGAAGAAGGCTTCCTGCAAGATTTGGAGGAGCATTGCTGTGAAGATTTGATAACATTCAGCAACAGGAGCGTTAGGGAGGTCAAGATGTCGAATGTCAATCACCTCCCCAACTTATGGAGCACCATCTACTATTCCAGAGAGCACAGCTCTTCCACTGCTCCACAGCTCAATTCTCGGGGACTTTATGCCCCTCTAGCCTACGCCTGGCGTTAGATATGATAATAGGTTCATGTTTGTCTGCTCCTGAGAGTCCTATTCTTTTGGCAGTGTTTCTCTAGAGGGACTAGACAAGTATGTATGTGCATTTGCGTATCTGTGTCAGCAATGGGTGCCACTTAAAGTATCGAATGCAATCATTCGAAGGGGTGTCCACAAACATTTGGACATATAGTGTATAATCTACAATGACCCCAAAATGACAGTTCTACTGCTTCTAAGGGTTAATAACCCTGATTATTCACATCGGCTAGGCATCCAAAACTTCAAAGTGTGCAAGGTGGACTCTAGGCCCTCCAAGAGCTGAGTTTGACATCACTGAATTAGATCTTCAGCCTGCTGAGTGGCTTCCTTAGTGGCGGGAGTTGTGGTAGAGGTCAGTTTTTAAAGTGTTGCTAATGGTGGTTTCCTGCAGAGAGAGACACTGTTACGCCAGCTGGAGACCAATCAGCTGGACATGGACGCCACGCTGGAGGAGCTTACAGTCCAGCAGGAGACGGAGGACCAGAACTACGAGATGTAAGAACATCTGTGTGAGGTTTCGCCACCATCAGTAGTACTGTTCACACTCTTAAACTCTGGCCTAATGGTTGGAGAAGTGGGCTTAATGGGCCTAATGGTTGGAGATCCCCTGGGCTCATGGGAAGCAAATTCCATTGTGCAGTTGTACAGCTGTACTGTGCATTAGGGATGATCTTAATCTTGAAAAATGTACCAAAATGAATACAGCATGTTACAGCAGTTTTACAGCATGCCTTTTGGTTCCCTAAAGAGCTTTTCTGTCTGTGGTGTAACCACCTGCCTGCTTTTAAGGAACCAAAAGTGGTTATTTACTGGCATTGCTTCAAGCACCTTTTATTTTTAAGAGTGTAGGTCAGTGTTGTCTTCTTTTACCCCTTCAACAGACTATGGTTCGTCGGTGGGCAGAAAGTGTTCTTACAAACTTCTATTACCGAAGAATAGCCCCATGTAGTTACTGAGTCATATGCCTTAGTGTGTAATAAGCCTTATTACACTAAAGGCTTAGCAACTATAAAGGCCATACCACAAAAGTGTGGGTTTCTGCAGTTTAGTCATCTCTTTTTTTTAAATAACAGAATTTCTCAGCTCTGTTGTATCACAGCATTTCATATTGTTACATATTATCAGAATGTTATGACCACCCTGCCTATTATTATATCAGCTCCACTTAGCCTATAGAAGAAGCTATAGGCACATACTACCTGCTCTGTGGTGGTCCTGTGGCTCCTGACCACTGAAGAGCAGATGGATGTTAAAACCTTGTGACTCGTCCATAAACTTTTATGTAGTGTATCAGACCAGGGCCCAATAATTAGTTTGATTATTAATAAGTTAGATTTGTGGGCACCTGTGTTATTAGGGCGTTATCACACAAGTCTGTACCCAGGGCCCATTCTCAGCTCATTGTCACTGGTTTGCTTTCCCACAGCAGAATGTCATTCGAACCGTGGATCAATTCATTTTTACAAAATTTGTGAAACTTAGGTTAATTTTCCTTGGATTTAGACACTCAAGCAGTAAAGAAACGCGCTTCTCATAGGAGAAGGTTTTTTAGCGATGTAGGCGATGAGTTAAAGTAGTCACATGACAAAACGAACCAATCATGCAGCCCAACATGTGGTGCCAGGAGCGAATAGCTTCTACACACTGTACCAGAATTAGCTTGAGGTGAACCCCAGAGCACTGATTTCAGGAGGACCAGGTTCTCTGGACCACTCCTGGGCTCGAAAACCACTTTCACACTTGACCCTATAAATGTAAAGCCTTATAAAAATAAAGGTGGTTCTTTGAATGATGCCATCGAAGAACCACTTTTGGTTCTGTGTATAAACGAGAGGAGTATGAAGAACCTTTAATTTGGTAAAGAACCGAACCTTCATTAACCACAGTGCACTTATGCCCGTTTGTAGCTTTCTAGATATGATGGAGACCCGTGCTAAAGGCTACAGCTCGCCTGGTGCTGCCAACGGCCAGAGCCCGTCTTCTGGCTCCCAGTCGCCCATCGTGGCGGCGGGGGGCAGCTCCACAGGCAGCTCCAGTCCCGGCACGCCGCAGCAGCCCACAGGCCTCGCTCAGAGCCCTCAGTCTCCCTCCTCCTCTCCCTCCCCTCCTCCACCACCCCTCCCCATGGTCCAGACTCCAGAGAGACCAGCCCCCTGTCCGTCCCCTCCTGCTCCTGCTGCTGCTCCAGCTCCGGCCCTGGCCCCGGCCCCCTCTCCGGTTCCGCAGCCACAGAAACGCAGCTTCATCTCCAGGCTGTTTGGCTCGACCCCTGCCCCTGAAGCTCCCGCAGCCGCACCAGGTGAGTGTGTATCAAACTGGTTTGATTGTTATTGACCCTTTAAACCGCGAGCTGCTCTTCCAAACAAGCTTCCGTCATGATCCGGCACTGTATAAGTGCTTCTGTGGCTATTGGGGTCAATGTTGATGTAATCCAACAGTGCAGCTCCGTTCTTGACCATCACTTTAATGGACTGGACCTGCTATGAGGAGTTGAGGTGTGGGGTTCTTGGACAGCCCCTGCAGTTTAATGGGTCGTACTGTGTGTGTCCAGAAGAATGTCTTTATTAAGATAGCAGATCTACATTGTAGGCTGCGTATTTGTCCCTATTTGACATTGTTTGGGGCCTTCAGAGAGACGATTGTTTACATATCTGTGCATATACACACACTTACACTCACACACATGCACACACACTCATATTTTAAGCCTTTGCCGTAGTCTAGACCCTCTAAGATGCAGAATAATGGAAGGGATTAGCGCTCGTGAACATCATGAGGTTTTTTTTTTTCCCACCAGCTCGGCATCACAAGACCATTTCAAATTCCTCGGCCTGTGGGGGCTCTCTTACTGCCTCCATCGCCACGAGGAACCTCAGTGTTGAGGCTGCCAGCGAGTGCTTTAAGCTACTTGTGAAAGAGTTAAGGTTTTATCAGAAAGAATTACACTTCTGACTTGAGTCCGTGCAAGGAAGTCAGGAGACTCCACGTCAGTGGAGCTTCACAGAAGACCAAATGTGCTGTAATGACTGAAGGCATTGTGCTCTAGTGGAAAGACCCATATCTTACATTTTTCTTGCGCTTTATTATTTTATCCCCCCGAGGGTCAAGTGACTGTAACGTTTGTGTGCTTTTATGAACCGAAACCAATCATAGCCAATCAAAGAATAGGCTGCTTTTGTTGTTATAGGTGCTAATGGATGCATTTCAGTGTTTTATGTAGTTTTATGTTGTTATTTTATGTATAAATAATACGTTTATGACTTTAAATGGGGCATAAAATGCTCAGTTGAGGTTTTACAAGCCTAAAAAAGGGTAAAGGTGCAAGTAATGTGTCCTCTGCATTTGACCCATTTGTGGTAGCACACACTAGTGAACTAGGGGCAGTAAGCACACACACACCCAGAGCGGTGGGCAGCCAACTCCCACACCCAGGTAAGCAGAGAGGGTAAAGGGCCTTGCTTAAGGGCCCAACAGTGGCAGCTTGCCGAGCCCGGGTATCGAACCCACAACCCTGTCATCAATAGCTGCCCCATGAGGGCCCATGGGGAGAAAAAAAATGCTAATCTCTGCTTTAATTGGCTGGTTTACATTACCAACGACAACCAGCTTACAGAACCCACGTATTATAGCCTAGTTTTAACACAGTACCAGAAACACTGTAATAATTCCCAAGTCTTCTCGGGTAGTGCTGCTGTCCTCTCTTTGTGTCCTCTCAGCGCAATGTGCTGTTAGCAAGCTGAAGAGATTGTAGCCAGTTAGCTTTTAGCCTTGCTCACACTCGCCTCCCTGGGTTTGTCTTTCTCAACTTAAGACAAGACGAGACGACCATATTCACCATTAGTGTTGGACACTAGGGAATTCGGCCTCTGCCTTTAACCGGAGGGGCTCAAAGGCCCAACAGTGGCAGCTTGCCAAGCCCAGGTATTGAACCCACAACGCTGTCATCAATAGCCCGGTGCTCTAACCATTGAGCCTATTGAGCAATAAGCCCAGCTTTCCCTTCTGAAGTGAGTTCTGTTCCAGTTTTGAGTTCAGCTGAGGAAGTCCAGTTTGTTGTCGAGGGAGCGGACGATGAAGAGACGAGATGGTAAAGCCAGCGTCTGCTAGCATTAGCTTTTAGCCTAGCACCGATATTCGCTTGCTTTCCCGGCTTTCTCTTTGAGGCGTGGAGTTTGAGCTCCCCTTCAGCTCACACTGGTGAGCCGAGGAAGAGCCGAGGTCACAAAGCCTGGTTGCCGTAGCAACGCACATATTTATCATTAGCAGAGTCTGGAGGTGATGAGCTGCTCTTCAGTATCAACGACACTGTGTTCTCCTGTCATAGTTGCCCGTCACATTTGACTGATTTAGCTTTTTCTAGAGGGTGGGGTTTATGTAAATTATGGGGGGAGGGTTGTGAATATAACAAGTCAAGACTGTGATGTAACAGTTTGGTGGGTTTGGAATTGCCCTGTTTTCCAGAAAGTAGGAGTGCCCCCATCCATGCCTGAGGGATTAGCGTGGGGTCAAAGTCTCTTTACTGTATTTGTGAGTGTTGTGGTGGTCAGCAAAGCCATGGACTCATTCAGAAGAATGCAACGACACAACAGAGCATTGTTTATTTATTATTTGTTTATTTTTGTTTGTTTGTTTGTTTGTTTTTGCAGAAGCGGAGTCCGGGGCTCCTGAAGTCCCACCCATAGTTCAGAGTGTGGATGATTTCGTGCCCGATGACGGACTGGACAAGAGTTTCTTAGAGGACAGCGTCCCCTCCAGTTCCAAAGCCAACATGAGCGTCCGGCCACAGGTGGCCAGTCTGGACAGTGACAGGTAGAATCCGCGACTGATCGGCTTGCTTTGGAGATATATGGATCACTGAAGTCACTTAATCTCTAAACTTTAACAAAAAGACACAATTAATATTTTCTCACCTCTCTCTCTTTCTTTCTTTGTTTTTTCTGTATCGTCCTCTCTCTCCCTCTGCCTTCTCCCTGTTTCCCTCTCGCTTCTCTCTCTCGGTTTCTCCTACTTTCTCTTTCTGTTGTCTGTCTCTCTCTCTCCCTCTCTCTCTCTCTCTCTCTCGCACTCTCTCGGTCTCTCCATTTTCTCTGTCATTCTCTCTCTCTCTCTCTCTCTCTCTCTCTCTCTCTCTCTCTCTCTCTCTCTCTCTCTCTCTCTCTCGCTCGCACTGTCTCGGTCTCTCCATTTTCTCTGTCATACTCTCTGTCTCTCTCTCTCTACCCCTCACCTCCCTGGCTTCCTCCCTTCGTGCTCTCTTTTCTTTTTCTCTCTCTCTCTCTCTCTCTCTCTCTCTCTCTCTCTCTCTCTCTCTCTCTCTCTCTCTCTCTCTCTCTCTCTCTCTCTCTCTCACACACACTCACACTGTCTCTTTCTCTTTCCATTCTCTCTGTCTCGCTCTCCCTCTTTTTCTCTCACATTATCCCTCTCCTTTTCTCTTTCTCTCTCTCTCTCCCCCTCATCTCCCTCACTTTCTCTCTCGCTCTCTTTTCTTTTTCTTTTTCTCTCTGTCTATCTCTGTCTGTCGCTCTCTTTTCTATTTCTCTCTCTCTCTCTTTCTGTCTCTTTCTCCATTTTCTCTGTCGTGCTCTCTCTGTATTGCTGTCTGTCTCTCTCTCTCTCTCACCCTCTCTCCCTCACCTTCCTCTCTTTCTTGCACGTTCCCTCCTTATACCTTGCTCTCTGTCTTTTTTCATTTTCTTTTGTCACGCTCTCCCTCTCTTTCTATCTATCGATCTATATCTGTCTCTCGCTCCCTCACCTCTCTCTTTTTCTCTCATACTTTCCCTCTCTCCCTTTTTCACTCTCTTTTAACCTCTCTCTCTCTCTTTCTCACTCTCTCTCTCTTTCTCTCTCTCCACTCCTCCTGTCACTCCTTCTCTGTCTGTATCTGTTTCTCTGTCTCTCTCTCTCTCAGCGATGGTGAGGGTAAAGGAGGGAACCCGATGGTTGCTGGCTTTCAGGACGATTTAGACCCAGATGACGCCGAGCTCGGCCAGCAGAAGCCCACAGCATCTGTGCCCAGTCAAGATCTGGACATCACGCTGTCCAGCGACGAAGCAGATGACGGAGCTCCACCGGTTGTGGCTCAGGACGAGGATGTGGAGGTCACACTCAGTAACCCCCTGTAAGATCAGGGCTTCTGACTTCAGTAGTCCTCCTCTTTAACAAAGCTTAACATCTAATTCCAGGTCAGGAATTTCCATGATCTCGTCATCTGCTAAATCTTATTTTTCTTACAGGGAGGATTTGAGTTCATTAGCGCTGGAGGACAAACCTAAACCTGAGGAGACTGTGCCTTCAGATCAGCACCGCACAGGCGACACCAGCGGGAACGCAGAGCCTTCCGTTCTAATCCCAACTCCCGCACCCGCTGCACTCCACACTCCACACACACAGGCACACACACCTGTGGAGGCAGCCGGGCAGCAAGTCCAGCACAGTAAGAAGAAAGCCGTTTCAGCTCAGGGCGACTCGTCTGACACTGACCCTGAGGCCCCGGTGGCCCAGATGCTGTCCTTCGTCATGGATGACCCTGATTTTGAGAGCGAGGAGGAGCATGTCCAGAAAGTGGACAAGGTAGGATGATAAATAAGAACATTTTGATGACATTTTTATGTAATTAAAATATGTTCTATATATACACAGTTAACTTTTTTTTTTACATAATTTTAGATTGTGTCCAAATTTCATGATGACTGGACCAACAAAATGCTCCAAAATTATTCATAAAAAAAATTAAAATAATAATAATAAAAAAAAAATATATATATATATATTGTAAAAGTTATTATTTAATAAATTACTAGTAATTATGTCCCATTTATTACAAGGGATTCTAAACCTTCACACTATAAACAACAGAGGTTGTGACTGTTAGCTTCTCCTCTGGCTCTTCTCACTGAATTCTTCTTCATCTGCTTCCGTCCTAAAGGATGATTTTCCTGTCCGGGACGATCTCTCCGACATCTCGGACGATGACCTGGTCCCCGCGAAGCTGTCGGAACCTCAGAAGGCCCCCGTCCGCTCCTTCAAACAGAAGAACGACATGGACCTTTTTGGCCTGGGCTTTGAGGAGAAGACCACCAAGAGCAAAGACAGCAGCGAGGAGCAAGAAGGTGAGTCTTCTCTTGATTTACTCTGATCATTGACCCTCATCGTTTAGCAGACATTCATGTTCAGTTTAGCCAGTGTTTTTAGCTGCTGTGTGGCTTGTCCTAATTGTGTGAACCGGAAGGTGAAAAGGCCTGAGGTTGCTCTGTCTCTGTGCAGAAAAAGAAAGCAGACACTCCACGAAGGAAAAGAAGAAAAAGAAGAAGAAGACTAAAGAGGTAAAAGTCTGTTATTCCTTCCCACCAAATATGCAGTTTGACCCAGAAATGGGCTTATTTGAGGTTAAAGGTGCCAAAGAATGCATTTATTCAGTAGTTTACATTGACGGTTGATGGATAAATGATAAATATGACGCTTTGGATGGGCTGAAAAATGCTCAGATGCTCAAAATGCTATTGTAACAGGCCTATTTACCACCCTGTTATTTTGCCTCAGAATGAAACTCCCTGATTTTCCTTTTGTAGAGGTGTCGGGGGTTTTTCCCCACAAGAAGTTCTGCTTTTATTGGCTGCTTGGAAGCACTGCGACAACCCCGATAGCATAACATGCCCTAGCCTATCTTAGCTTAGCGCTGTAGCAAGACTTATTCCAGAGACATACCGGAGAGCAAGACAAGACAACCATATTTACCATTATGATGGAATTTGGCTTTTAACCCATCCGTGCAGTGAACACACACTTACACACCAGTGAAACATCAGTGAAGCCAGCGCTGTGGTGCCCAAAAAACAGATAGGGTGAAGGGCCTTGCTCAAGGGCTCAACATTGGCAGCCTGCCGAGCCCGGGTATCGAACCCATAACCCTGTCATCAATAGCCCGGTGCTCTAACCGCTGAGCCCACATTGCTGTCCTGTCATGGCACACGGCATGGTGCGCTGGCATCAGTTTTAGCTTTGTAGCTGCTCAGACACAGTACCTTGGGATGCTGTACCCATGCTGGACAGCTTGTCCTGGTCTGACTTTCTGTCCTAGCATTAGCTTTTAGCATTTTTAGCATTTTCAGCTTCACTTCCATATTCTTATGAAGTAGCCGTTGCATTTAGCCTCAAATGGCTTGATCTAGTGGGTGGGGTTTATGTACATTTTTGGCGGTCTGTGTGTATATATAGAGAGTCAGGACTTTTATGTAACAGTTTTGGGGTTTTGGAATTGGTCCGTTTTCCAGCTATGTTCTGTTTCTGCTGTTTTTGAGGCTGTGTTTGAGTTTCATGGTGTGTTTAAGGTTCATGGTTTGTCAGTTCAATCCACTGAACTCTCATTATTCAACTATGCCAAAGAAAAATACAGTGTGACATTCTAGTACCCCTTTAAATTGCAAGCTACGTCCTTTAAAAGCGCTAAATTTGTAATGCGGAAGACAAACCCTACTTCTACCTCTCCTCCAGGATGAAGAGAAAAGCAGCAAGAAGAAGCATAAACACAAGAAGAAGGAGAAGGAGGAGGCGGCTGGAGCGACAGAGGAGAAAGACAAGAAGAAGAAGAAGTCTCGCAGCAAGAAAGCAGGCGAGCTGGACGACTTGGAGGCCTTCCTGGCCGGCGGGGAGGGCTCAGCCAAGAGAGAGGAGGGAGACTACGAGGAGCTTTAGAAGTCCAGGAGTACTGGAACGTGACTTGGCGTCTACATGCACTGCTGGCATCAGCAAGTCCTTGACAGACATGTGGTATTTCACATTTTCATGGCATCTGATTTGAAAGGCCAAAAAAGAGGAAAAGGCATTGTCAAGCCTAGCCGCTCTAATTTCACTTCCGATTTCCACCACAGAGGGCAGCAGCGAACATCTTCTGGTGCTCAAACTGCAATAAGTGGAGAAGCCATTGAAAAGTGCTGCATCTTGCATGTTCCGATGCTGTTTTTTAGGGTATTTTTTGTCTGTTTGTTTGTTTTTTTGAGGTGTAAAATTGAGCTGCTGGCTTTTCTACTGTATGCTTTGTTTTTGTTTTTTTGTTTGGGGTTTTCCTTTTCTTCACCTTTAAATAACAACTCCAAAATCCTCCAAAAGTCTTAAGAAGGAATATATATGTAATTTTTTTTTCTATTTTCTTGCTATCATTGAACTGTCCAAGCTCCACCCACAAATGCCTTCTTCCCTGGCTGCTTTTGTGAGATTGGACTGAATTAACTGAACACTGGCAATAATTACAGTCAGCCTAATAGGACATTTTAGCAATCTTTAATATTAGATGCTAGCAGATGTGAGTTTCCAGTTTAAAATACTGGAATATTGAAACTAGGCATATATTTGCCACCATCAAAAAACTACAGTTGGTCTATATTAATGGTAGACATAATAGATACCTCTATTTATACTGTATATAAAACCATACCCATATGCAGAACTGGGCAGTGGTTTCAGCACCTCATATGATCCCATCAGAACTTAAATCCAGTAAAAAAGGAGAAACAAGAGCTTCTCATTCTGAAGAAAGAAAGTAGTGAGATCTTGTTCGTGAGCTAGTCTGAAGAACAGAGCTCAGTTCCTCCAGGTTTCTCCTGGGCGCCCCCCTGATTTACCATCATTAAGCCCTGATTTACCACCAAACCAGGTGTTGATATGAGGAGAACTCTAAATAATACTAGACTCCATGAGGAGAACTTAGAGATGTTAATGGAGAACCACCACTACTTTCTATAGGAATGTTATTATTAGTGTTTATTCTAATATTAATGTTTTACTGAGCTAATCAACACTTACTGCCCAGTTTCTGAATATAGGAGCCCGGTGTGTTGGATCTAAACCTTTCAGGGTGGTAGAACTCCAGGACCAGAATTGAGGATCCTTGACCAGCACGTGGTGTCATAAATCAGTTTTATGAAAATCAAGAAATACTTCCAATGTTCACCACAGAGGGCATCAGCGAGCATCAGAAAGCTACAATATGTGGAGAAGGCCTTGTCCTGCTGATCTACCATTTTTTTTGTTGAGCTCCAGCCCTAATCTAACAGTCTGATCCTGGTAACGAATGCCTTCAGAGGCTTCTGAATATTTGAAAGGATCAACAGGGTGGAAGTTCTCCAGGACCAGAGCCGAGCACTGCTGCTTTGAATGGATTTAAACAAACACTAGGCCAGTTGGAAACTACAGTGATGCATTAGCTTCAATGTAATGCTAATGTTGGCCTGATTGTACACTGTTAAGATCGACAGGATGCAGTTGGGATTTTTTTTTGACCCTGCTCACACCTGGAATTAGCATCCTCCCTTGGTGATCTGGTCAGACGTGGCCAGCACAAAATGTAGGTGTGAATTGCATATTGTCTCAAGGAAGCGTCGTAATCCGTTCACTCAAACAACATTTGGAGGCTGAAGCGTCTTGATGCGTCCCCAAAAGTAAAGCACCATCCAATGTGCCTCTGCCCCAGTCTGAAAATACATAATAACCATCCAGACCATTATGAGACTCCAACATTAGCAACATTAGCATCATTAGCGAGCGTCCAGAACACCTGGACTAACAAAGAGACACACATCGTATTTCTACAGTAAACTACTCCCCAAACCTGCCGTTGGGGGGTCTGTTTCTCAAGGGTATATTCATACCAGGTGTGAACAAGGCCTTTAAGATCCACTATTAGTTACAGAAAATGTTCTATATTTAAAATATATATATATAATTTAGTTTGTCAATCCCCCCCTCTTGTCAATTCCCACTCTTTCGTAGCACTAGCAATGCTCCCGACACTAGGAGGCCATGCAAGGCCAGCCGCCACCTCTTTTTAAACTGCTGCCAGTGCGGCGTTGCCAGGCAGCATTGACGCACTCTAAGACAAGGGCCGGGTCCCCGGCTCTACCACACCAGCTAACCGACGCCTCTGCCGGCCAACATTGCTAAATGATGAGTGATGAGGGGAGAGAGTATGGTCAATTGTGCTCTCTCTGGCTCTGGCTGCTGATGGCAAAGCAGCATGGCTTGGGATTCAAACCCCCGACCCACAGGCCATAGGGGTAGCACGTTAGACTGCTGAGCCACCAGGAGCCAGAACTTTTAATGGTTTAAAAAAATGTAGATGTGGATGTAAAGGTTCTTCAGCACTTTAAAGGTTCTGCAGCACTCACACCTTGTTTATAAAACACGGTTCTTTATGGAAGCTTAAGTAGTGCTTCAATGGGACCTTTATTACCTGACCTAATAAGTGCTATAATTTCTCATTAGGTTAAATGGATTATTATTTTTTTTTTTTAAATAAACATTTGTGGGCGGAGCTTGGACAGTTCGGTTGTTCCACTGATTTATTAGTCTTTCTCTTCTAAAAGTCTAGGAAGAATAGCTGTAGAAGAGCATGTTTCTGGGTTCTTTTCTGTATGTGCGGTTTTGGTATATTAGGTGATGTGCTGTATACTGTACTTCGTCTGTGTAAGCGTCTGTGTATTGATTGATCGTTCGCTTTCTTTCACGCTTCCGGACGATATTTTTTAATATAATGATAATTTTTCCGATTTATTTTGGAATGTAACGAGTGATGTGTCTTCTAGGTTTTAAGGCTTGGAGAGTAACTGTAGGTTAAGGGGTGTTGAGAATTGATTACGGTATGATAATGAGTGTTTTTTTTTTATTATTATTATTTTTTTTAATGTGCAAGTTCATTACGCATAGACTGGGTCAGTGTATTCTCTCCCACCGATTTCACACTTACATAAAGTACTTATACTGATCCGCCATAACATTAGCACCACTGACAGGTGATCTTCATCTACAGTGGCTCCTGTCAAGGGGGGGAAAACATTAGGCAGCAAGTGAACAGTCGGTTCTTGAAGGTGATGTGTTTTTAAAAGTAGGAAAAATGTCTGTGATGGAAAGCCGACTGGGTCAGAACATTTCCAGACTGTCCCGAAGGTATTAGGGAGTGTTCCTGTTGTGCAGTTGTCAGTACCTACCAAAAGTGCTCCACAAAAGGACAACCACTGAACCGGCCACAGCATCGTGGCCACCAAAGGCTCATTGGTGCTTGTGGATCTGCTGCTAACCTGCTGTCTTGGTGTCAGAAACCACAGGTTTGGTCCGATCTGTCGTGGTGACACAAGGGGACCCTAGTACATAGTAGGCAGATGGTATTAATGTTATGACTGATCAGTGTAAAGAAGGTCTGTTGTGGAGAACCAGGTTTTTAATAAGAGCTTGCAAACCCTCAACCAACATGGCCACTTGTATCACCAGGTTCTTGAGATGGTTCCGGTCCATTGCAGTCCACTCTCCCGCTAACTGTGTGCTTCATGTCCAAGCAGAACCCAGCATTGACGTTCCCACTCTACAGGACGTCAACAGGTCCGTATCTCTGTGTTAACGGTTTAACAGACATAATGGGACACTGGGACTCCCCACACCTCCAACCCGGTTCTCAGTCTGGAACAGCAGGTGAAATGTGCACCCAGGCCATGGAGAGTGGACTAGAATGGACTGGATCTATCTGTAGGTATCCTTCCCTACCTGGTTTAAGACAAGGTGACCCATAACCAAGTGTCAGGAGGCTGATTTCCCAACTGCGGTGCCATTTGTGTCCCTTTCCAAATATGTTTTTAATGTAGGTAAAGGTAAAAGACATGCATATACACCAAATAAACTTGTGTATCTCCAAACCGTGAACTTTATGGGAGAAGGAAAAGACCTTCTTAACTTTGATTGGAAGTCAATGTAAAAAGATTGTATCTAAAGTCGTTTTGGAGCATTTCTATTGGTGCGTTCATCATAGTACAACTGAACAACTGCCAGATTCACAGATCTATGTCAAAAAATGAAAAGCAGTAACGATATGTACAACATATTGTCCGATGATCCAGTTGTAAATTGCATCTACAGAATCAGTCAACTTGGAAAATCATAATAACCAATTAGGTTCCAAGAAATTACCAAGAGATAACCAGTTAATAATCAGATTCATGCTAAACAAGCAGAAACAGGTGAGAGAATTGCTGCTTTTTTGTGTTTGTAATAATTTATTGTATAAAAAAATATAGTTGGCCATTTTTTTTAGTATAAAGAGTGTAGAGAGTCATAGTAAATGTTATTTAAAGGACACTGTAGAGGATATATATATATATATATATATATATATATATATATATATACACACACACATACACACACACACCCAGGCTAAATGGCACCCAGTGGTGAAATCAAGCAGACTACAAATGATACATACATCTCATTTGTTGTCTGGTGAGCTTCCCAATTTTAGGAAGTCTGCCGCAGCTTATATTTCTCCCGCTAAGTCTAACTTGCACCTTTGCCCACGTACAGCTGCCTTAAAGAAAGTCAGACACAGCAGGCGGGGTATAAGTGTTCTCACCGGAAACCTTCTGTTGCAGATCTCAGTTATTTAAATGTAGCCATTTCGCTCATTGTAAAATAGCATGTTGTGGTGCCATGGTGACGTTTGCATTCTGTGACACAAGATTGAGTGCTGATGATCAGTATGATTATTATGATTATGATTATTATTATTATTATTATTATTATTATTAACGTCATTATTCTTGCTTTATTCACTTTCCACCAGAAACCAAGCACTGTTACACTGTTGAGTGCAATGAACTCTTGACCCCTTATTTAAAAGAGACTTTTATTTTGCTCTTTACTTTTTATTTGCCTCATTTTTGTTAACCTTTAAATATGACCAATGTGTACAACAGCTGCTGCCGCTGCTGAGAAATTAACGCTACTCTGTGTTTGCGCTGCTTAAAGCTCCTTGAACTCGTTTTTGAGCTCCTTCCAGCAGTTATTCAACACGTCTAGTGGCAAGAAACATGAAGCACCTTGGAACAGACCAATGCGACCACTAATTTCCTCTCCGACTCCAAATATACAGCAGCAATGTGGTGTTTTTTTGGTTTTTCTCCTTTAATTTCATGACGATCATGTGTGGTATGTGCTCCAGGTTTTGCTCTGTGCAAAAACTCGGTTTATGATCACTGCTATAAAATACAGGAGCTGAAAAGAGATGTTTGCAATGTCTGAAACTGATTTGGTATTGTTAGAAGTGTGTGTGTGTGTGTGTGTGTGTGTATGTATGTATGTATGTATGTATGTGTATATATATATATATATATATATATATATATATATATATATATATATATATGTATGTATGTGTATGTATGTATGTAGCTCCTCCTCCCATATAGGATCACTGTGTTGCTGGACTGTATCCATCTGTTTCTCTGCAGACTCTGTTATCCGCCTCCTTTCACCCTGTTTGTTCTTCAATGCTCTGGACCCCACAGGACTGACCACCACAGAACAAACTGTAGTATTTTTTGGGTGGTGGGTCAACATTCTCAGCACTGCAGTGACACTGACTGACTGGTGGTGGCGAGTGTGTTAGTAGTATGTGTTGCGCTGGAGGTGCGAGAGGGTCAGGCTCCACTCTATTATGTCCACTCTATTTGACACTCCTACCTAGTTGGTCCAGCTTGTAGATACAGAAGCTCTGTATCTGTTGCTGCACAGTTTGTGCTGGTCATCCTCCTTACGTCCTTCATCAGTGCCCACAGGGTACACGCTGTTGGCTGGATGTTTCTGGTTGGTGGACTGTTCTCAGTCCAGCAGTGACACTGAGGGGTTTAACCGCTCCAGCAGAGCTGCTGCGTCTGATCCACTACTACTCGTATCAGGGCAACATACACTACTAACACACCACCGCCATGTCAGTCATGTCGGTGTGACCGCTTGCACCACTTGGCCAAGAGCCAAACTGTGATGGCTAGACGACTGGGACCCCAAACATCAGACGGGTCTTGTTGGATGGGGTGTTTCCGGTATGCAGTGGTCACCTACCAAAAGTCATTGGCAGCTAAGGCTCATTGATTATATGATCATTGATGAACTTACAGGACTTGGTGCCAGATACCACAGGACGCCTTCAGAGGTCTTGTGAAGTCCATGCCTCGAATGGTCATCTTGCTGCACAGCTTGTTTAGGGTCTACTCACAAATTGTCTTACTGTTTAGTTTGGGGGACATTGAGAGTCATCCCCAGAGCTCCAGTTTGTCCCATCAGGTAGTTGCTAGTGGTTTCATGGTGCTTCCATTTGGATTTGTGCAAGCAATGCTGCACAGTTGAACAGTGCACCAGCCTCTCGACTCAGCTGAACTCTGAACTGATGCAGGTTCTTGGAAGCCGGATTGAGGTTTTGGTTTGTCTATGTGACTTCTCTGAATTGTGGAATCGTCTGAATGTCCTCTACAGTTCCCCAAAACGCTGTTTCGCAATAACTTTGCATACCCTAGCAACAGCAAGCTAAAAACGCTTGGGTATCTCTTTGTAGTCTTTTCCTGCTTTATGTGCAGCGATTACTTTTTTTTTTTTACTCCCGATTTTAAGACAGCTGCCTAGAGGAGCCCATGGTTGATGAGTATTCGCACACAGAGTAAAAATCCTGGATATCTGATCAAGCCGACAGTTACTAATTAGAATTGGTGACCTGCCTCAGGCCTAATTTCTTAATCAAGGTCTGAGTAACACCACTGAGCACTGAGGTCATGCTCTTAAAGAAACATTGAGCAAACCGCAGCATTACAGCACTCTGCTTTTCTCTGTTATGGAGCTTCTAAGCGGGGAATTAATGGACAAAAACTGTAAGAATTTTAAGGTTTGGGGAAGTTTAGCTTGAGATGTAGGTTAGGTTCAGGTGCAGAAGGTTTAGGTGTAGTACGTTAAGTTTAGGTTTGGGTTTGTATTAGGTTTGGGTGTAGTAGGTTAAGGTTAGAATTAGGTTAGGTTAAGTTTAGGGTGGGTTAAGATTAGAATTTGGTTTAGGTGAAGTAGGGTAAAGTTAGACCAAGGTTGGGATTAGGTTTGGGTGTAGTAGGTTATGGTTAGAATTAGGTTTAGGTGTAGTAGGTGAAGTTTAGGTTAGAATTAGGTTTGGGTGTAGTAGGTTAAGGTTAGAATTTGTTTTAGGTGAAGTAGGGTAAAGTTAGATTAAGGTTGGGATTAGGTTTAGGTGTAGTAGGTGAAGTTTAGGTTTGGGTTAGTAATAGGTTTGGGTGTAATAGGTTAAGTTAAGGTGTAGGTTATGCTTAGGTTGCTATTAGGTTTAGATGTTGTAGGTTTAGATGTAGTAGGACAAGTTTAGATTTGGGTTAGTATTAGGTTTAGGTGTAGTAGGTTAAGTTTAGGTTTGGGTATAGTTAAGTTGAGGTGTAGGTTATGCTTAGGTGTTGTAGGTTATGTTTAGGTTGGTACTAGATTAAAGTTTTGTAGGTTTAGATGTTGTAGGTGAAGTTTAGATTTGGGTCAGTATTAGGGTTAGATGTAGTGGGTGAAGTTTAGATTTGGGTTAGTATTAGGGTTAGGTGTAGTGGGTGAAGTTTAGATTTGGGTTAGTATTAGGGTTAGGTGTAGTGGGTGAAGTTTAGATTTGGGTTAGTATTAGGGTTAGGTGTAGTGGGTGAAGTTTAGATTTGGGTTAATATTAGGGTTAGGTGTAGTGGGTGAAGTTTAGATTTGGGTTAGTATTAGGGTTAGGTGTAGTGGGTGAAGTTTTAGATTTGGGTTAGTATTAGGGTTAGGTGTAGTGGGTGAAGTTTAGATTTGGGTTAGTATTAGGGTTAGGTGTAGTGGGTGAAGTTTTAGATTTGGGTTAGTATTAGGGTTAGGTGTAGTGGGTGAAGTTTAGATTTGGGTTAGTATTGGGGTTAGGTGTAGTGGGTGAAGTTTAGATTTGGGTTAGTATTAGGGTTAGGTGTAGTGGGTGAAGTTTAGATTTGGGTTAGTATTAGGGTTAGGTGTAGTGGGTGAAGTTTAGATTTGGGTTAGTATTAGGGTTAGGTGTAGTGGGTGAAGTTTAGATTTGGGTTAGTATTAGGGTTAGGTGTTGTGGGTGAAGTTTAGATTTGGGTTAGTATTAGGGTTAGGTGTAGTGGGTGAAGTTTAGATTTGGGTTAGTATTAGGGTTAGGTGTAGTGGGTAAAGTTTTAGATTTGGGTTAGTATTAGGGTTAGATGTAGTGGGTGAAGTTTAGATTTGGGTTAGTATTAGGGTTAGGTGTAGTGGGTGAAGTTTAGATTTGGGTTAGTATTAGGGTTAGGTGTACTGGGTGAAGTTTAGATTTGGGTTAGTATTAGAGTTAGGTGTACTGGGTGAAGTTTAGGGTTAGGTTGAGGTAATACAATTACACCTGCAGCTTTGTACCAGTCTCTTTTCAGATGATTTGGTGTCTGTGTGTCTGAGCTGCATCTGTAATTTGAGTATATGCCCTATAATTAAGGGCAGTGGTGGCTCAGCGGGCTATCGATAACAGGGTTGTGGGTTCGATTCCCGGGCTCGGCAAGCTGCCGCTGTTGGGCCCTTGAGCAAGGCCCTTTACCTTCTCTGCTCCCCGGGCGCTGGAGTTGGCTGCCCACCGCTCTGGGTGTGTGTGTGTGTGTACTTACTGGCCCTAGTGCACTAGTGTGTGTGTGTGTGTGTGTGTGTGTGTATGTGTGTATGTTCGCTACCACAGATGGGTTAAATGCAAGGGACACATTTCGCTGTGCAGTGTAAACTGTACAGTGACAAATACGTGCAATATTCAGTTCATTCTGTATGAATCCTGAAACGCCTTTTAGTCACATATTTACGATTTCCTCTTGACACCAGGTTGATACAATAGTAATGTACCAATATCTCACATTTATTAATTAATTATAAAATAAAATTGGGACTCATTCCACCCATAACAGTTATAGAGGTTCATAAATGCAATCCATAACAGTACAGAAACAGTAGAAATAATAGAATTATTTATAAAATCTTGAAGCAGTTTTCTTCTCACACTCACAATCATACTTGTGCGATACAGATCATTTCTCATGAGGTGTGTGAGTGTGAAGAACCTCTGAAAGGTCTAAGGAACCTTGATGTAAACATTGATGTAAAGGTTATTTACCAGTTTTAAGGTTCTTCACATTCACACACACACACACACACACACACACACACACACACACTACCTATTGCAAACATGGTTCTTTCTGAAACCAGCAGTGGTTCTTCTATGGCGTTGCTTAAAGAACCCTTTGAAGCACCTGTATTTAAGAAAGTCCTGGACCAAAGATCTTGGTTGATAGTCCTGTGTAGACCAGGATTAAGCTGCATCTGCTTCCACTACACCAGTCCTTCCACGCTTCCTTCGGTGAGTATTCAGCGCTGTTTTTCTTCTATAACGCTCTCATACTGCGTATCTCTCTTCTGAAACACACACACACACATTAGGATATTCATACACTATATTTGTATGATCAGATACACTAATATATTTCATTTCCTTCACATTCAACATGTCACTTTACTTAAGACGTCTCATGACCTTCCATAAAGACTGTGTTCTTAGATGCACTTCAAATGGAGATTCTGTCCACTGGTGGCGCTGTTTTGCCAAATACACACAAGCCAGCTGGTTATATTCTTGAAGAAGAATTGAGAAAACAGCGGCGCCACAGTGTTCTGCTTTTCTGCAGTATAGAGCTTCTAAACAGGGAATTAATAGATAGAAACTCCTGCAGAAACTGTACGAGCTTCAGGGTTCGGGTAAGTTTAGGTCTGGTTTAGGTGTGGTAGTTTAGGTTAAGGTTAAGGTTAGAATTAGATTTAGGTTAGAATTGTGCTTAGGTTGAGGTGTACGTTGGAATTAAGTGTAGGTTAGAATTGGGTTTAAGTGTAAAACTTTAGGTTTAGGTGAGGAAGTTTAGGATTAGGTTAGAATTGGGTTTAGGTTGAGGTGTAGTTTAGGATAAGGTTAGAATTGGGTTTAGGTGTGGAGTAAGGATTATGTTTAGGTGTGGTAGTTTAGTTTGAGGTGTAGATTAGAATTAGGTTTAGGTTAGAATTTGGTTTAAGTGTGGAGGTTAAGGATTAGGTTAGAATTGGGTTTAGGTGTGGTAGTTTAGGATTAGGTTAGAATTAGGTTTAAGTGTGGTAGTTTAGGATTAGGTTAGAATTAGCTTTAGGTTAGAATTTGGTTTAAGTGTGGAGGTTAAGGATTAGGTTAGAATTAGGTTTAGGTTGAGGTGTAGATTAGAATTGGGTTTAGGTGTGGTAGTTTATAGGGTGAGGTGTAGATTAGAATTGGGTTTAGGTGTGGTAGTTTAGGTTGATGTGTAGATTAGAATTAGGTTTAAGTTAGAATTGGGTTTAGGTGTGGTAGTTTAGGTTGAGGTGTAGATTAGAATTGGGTTTAGGTGTGGTAGTTTAGGGTGAGGCATAGATTAGATTTAGGTTAGAACTGGGTTTAGGTATAATAGGTTAGCTTTAGGTGTAGTTTAGGTTATGGTTAGAATTGGGTTTTGGTGTAGTAGTTTAGGATTAGGTGTAGGTTAGGTTTAGGTTAGAATTGGGTTTAGGTGTGGTAGTTTAGATTGAGGTTTAGATTAGAACAATTGGAACTAATTCCACATATCAGCTTTACATAGAAATATAATCCTTATAGAGGTTCTTAACTGCAGCACAAAACAGCATAGAAACAGTAAAATGAATAAAACATTAATGATAGAACTACAGCACTGGTGTCTACAGTATTTATACAGCATACTAAGAGGTCATTTACTCTTGCTATTACATACACAGAGGAGCTTCAGGAGACGTTAACCTACCTTTTCTCCGCCGTATTTCCCTGCGAGAGGAGAGACAGTACAGTGTTAGATGCTGAGTGTGGGGTATAGCATTGAGGTAAAGAAAAAAATAACGTTGCTAGATGGTACATGTGGTTTACTGCTGAACAGCAGTGCCAGTTCCCTTTTTTAGCCTCACAAAATAAGCTGATGCTAAGCAGCTGTGGTTTCGCTCAGCTCACGCCACATGCACTATATGGACAAAAGTATTGGGACACCTGCTAATTCATTGGGCCATTTAGAGAGAGTTAGAGTTAATCCTGCTGTTTTTTTGTTGTTGTTGGAGTTATAGTCTTTACTGTCCAGGGAAGAAGGCTTTCTAATAGATTTTGCAGGAGCATTGCTGATTGCTGTGAGGATTTGATTGGATGGAGCACCATCATTCCAGAGAATACAGTTCCAGGAGGCTTGGCATTAGGCATGGTGCCAGTAGGTATCCTATTCATCTGGCAGTACTTCTAGTCTGAAGGACTAGACAAGCCATGTGTGTGCATTTGAACATCTGAATGCAGAGGGGAGGGGGGGGGGTGTCCACAAACATTTGGACATGCAGTGTATCCTCTCCTGTTGCAAGCTGCAGGAACCACATACTCACTGTTGGAATAGATGCATGTTACAGCCACTGCCAGCAGCAGCAGGAGGAACAAAACCCAGCGAAGGATGTCCCATATGAAGCCCCCAGGAACTGCAAAAGAATCAGATCTCATCATCTGGTCACTTCTGAAACACGTCTGATCCAGAGCCTTAAATGACTGGTCAACAGATCGGTCATTCAGGGTGACGGAAATGATTAGAAGCACACAAACCGTCCAAATGTTTGCAGACACCTGCTCATGCAAGGTTCTGCATGAAATGCAAGGGTAGTCATTATTAATTTTGCTCCTCTTTGCTGCAGTGACAGCCTCTACGCTGCATGGTGGAACATTGCTGTGAGGGCATTCATGATTGTATTTTGCCATTAGATGAGTGTGAGTGAGGTCATCTAGTGATGAGGGTTGATTAGTTCTGGATCTCTCCAGATGATTTCAAAGACATCACAGAGAATGGGATATTTATCTTGAGATATTATCCAATTATCTTGAGATAATTATCCTGGGATTTCTCAGGCCTATTTTTTTCGCAATATAATTACAGTATTACCCCAAAACAATTATTAATGATTATCCTGAGATACTTTTTAGGTACTGATGTTAGTTGGTCTCAGATTAATTATTTATAATTATATTGAAATAATTGGAGAAGAGAGAATTTTTTGTTTGAGATGATTATTTTGATTATCCCAAGGTCATTTTCTCTGAATAATTATTTACATAAAGACATTGATCATCCCCACTGAGCAGAAACACTACTGGTATATTAATTATTATCTCAATTTTTTTCATTGTTAATAATTGTCCCAAGATAATTATCCTGAAACAATCATGTCACAGCTGGGCGATGATGAGATGCGGGATGTAAGTTGACTTACATTGAGAATTAGGTTTAGGTGAGGAAATTTAGGATTAGGTAAGAATTGTAGTTTAGGTTAAGGTTAGAATTGGGTTTAGGTGTGGTAGTTTAGAACTAGGTTTAGGTGTGGTGGTTTAGGTTGAGGTATAGGTTGGAATTGGGTTTAGGTGTGGAAGTTTAGGATTATGTTTAGGTGTGGTAGTTTAGGTTGAGGTATAGGTTGGAATTGGGTTTAGGTGTGGTAGTTTAGAACTAGGTATAGGTGTGGTGGTTTAGGTTGAGGTATAGGTTGGAATTGGGTTTAGGTGTGGTAGTTTAGGATTAGGTTAGAAATAGGTTTAGGTTGAGGTGTAGAGTAGAATTGGATTTAGGTTAGAATTAGGTTTAGGTGAGGACATTTAGGATTAGGTAAGAATTGGGTTTAGGTTGAGGTGTAGTTTAGGTTAAGAATTGGGTTTAGGTGTGGTAGTTTAGAACTAAGTTTAGGTGTGGTGGTTTAGGTTGAGGTATAGGTTGGAATTGGGTTTAGGTGTGGTGTGTAGTTTAGGTTAAGAATTGGGTTTAGGTGTGGTAGTTTAGAACTAAGTTTAGGTGTGGTGGTTTAGGTTGAGGTATAGGTTGGAATTGGGTTTAGGTGTGGTGGTTTAGGTTGAGGTATAGGTTGGAATTGGGTTTAGGTGTGGTAGTTTAGGTTGAGGTGTAGAGTAGAATTGGGTTTAGGTGTGGTAGTTTAGAACTAATTTTAGGTGTGGTAGTTTAGGTTGAGGTGTAGAGTAGAATTAGGTTTAGGTGTGGTAGTTTAGGGTGAGGTGTAGGGTAGAATTGGGTTTAGGTGTGGTGGTTTAGGTTGAGGTATAGGTTGGAATTGGGTTTAGGTGTGGTAGTTTAGGATTAGGTTAGAATTTGGTTTAGGTTGAGGTGTAGAGTAGAATTGGATTTAGGTTAGAATTAGGTTTAGGTGAGGAAGTTTAGGATTAGGTAAGAATTGGGTTTAGGTTGAGGTGTAGTTTAGGTTAAGGTTAGAATTGGGTTTAGGTTGAGGTGTAGTTTAGGTTAAGGTTAGAATTGGGTTTAGGTTAGGAAGTTTAGGATTAGGTTAGAATTAGGTTTAGGTTGAGTTGTAGAGTAGAATTGGATTTAGGTTAGAATTTGGTTTAGGTGTGGTAGTTTAGGATTAGGTTAGAATTAGGTTTAGGTTGAGGTGTAGATTAGAATTGGATTTAGGTGTGGTAGTTTAGAACTAAGTTTAGGTGTGGTGGTTTAGGTTGAGGTATAGATTGGAATTGGTCTTAGGTGTGGTAGTTTAGGATTATGTTTAGGTGTGGTGGTTTAGGATTAGGTAAGAATTGGGTTTAGGTTGAGGTGTAGTTTAGGTTAAAGTTGGAATTGGGTTTAGGTGTGGTAGTTTAGAACTAGGTTTAGGTGTGGTGGTTTAGGTTGAGGTATAGGTTGGAATTGGTCTTAGGTGTGGTAGTTTAGGATTAGGTTAGAATTAGGTTTGGGTTGAGGTGTAGAGTAGAATTGGGTTTAGGTGTGGTAGTTTAGGGTGAGGTGTAGGGTAGATTTAGGTTAGTTTAGGTGGAGGCTAAACTTTATTTGAGATAATTATCCTGAGACAATCATGTCACAGGTGACTTATAGAGACTCACAACAACAGACAAAGGGCCGCTGAAACAAAGGGAGTGCATATAGACGGACACTAACGAGGCCCACCTGACAGGGGTTAACAGCCCTGTGCTGAAGAGGGCATGACAAACAAAACTAACAGATAGAGGAAAAAACACAAAGTAACCAGGAAAGGCATAACACAGGGCAAGGATATAACAATTATCCCAAGATAATTATATTTAAGTCTTTAATTAAAATTAAAGAAAGTTCATTTGATTGATTTAAATGAAAATTTAATTATCATGAGAAAATTAGTAGAAGTGATCCCAAGATAATGGACAATTATCTTGAGATAATTATTCAAAGAGAATTAGCCCAAGACAATTAGCAATTTCAGTGTTTTCTAAGCACTTTTTTAATTTAATTATCTTTAAGATAATTATCTTGATAAAAATACAGAAAAGATTTAGATGAACTAATTATTATATAATTATTGTGATTATTTCTAGATAATTTCAAGATAATTCAATAACAATTTTTTAGTTAATAATTCAATCAAATTATCTCAAGATAATGAATTTGAGAAGAAAAATGTCAGGTGGTTTTCTGAGCAGAATTTTTTATTTATTTATTTAATTATCCCAAGATAATTATCTCAAGTCTTTCTCGTTATAGAAAAATCCATGTTTATTTTATTTATTTATTTTATGTCATTTCAGAGGGCGCCATCATTTTAGGTACTGTGGCCTTTGTCATGATATATTAATCTGACAGATCAGAGTAATTTCTACTTTTCCTTGAGTAAATAATCTACGAGGGCAGAGGTACTCTGTTTGGTTTGTCACAGGACAGCTTGTGCTGTGTCCACCCTGGCCAGCAAACAGCAAAAACAGTGGAGTAAGAGGCTGAAGAGGCTGCAGACTCACCGGAGTAGAGCTGACTCTCGGCCAGTTTGATGATGATGTCCGTGCCGTTCCTCAGGCCGCACCAGTACACCCCGTCGCCCAGGGGCAGGCTGCTCACGGACACAACGAAGGACTGGCCGTTGTCCTGCACGCTCAGGCTGTGGTCCGCCAGCTGGGCGTTCCCTGTTCGGAAGGTGAAGCCGGTGCAGCAATGCTGCCTCATGTCGTCCCTCTTACACCACACCCTGTCCATGTTCTTCTGACTTGAAGTGTAGGGGCAGGTCAGCTTCTGCCTGTACTGGCCTTCACACACACCTGTGGAGCACAGCGGTCACTCTTAGCTAAAAAGGTTATTTTATTTAAAACAGTGGAAGCATTTTTGGGGCTACTTTTTTTGGTCTGTATTTTATTCTTTTTGTCTGTCTCATTCCTTCCTTCCTTTGTTCCTTTTCTTCATTTATGTCTTCTGTCTCCTTCCATCCTTCCTCCTTTCTGCCTCCCCCCTCCCTGCCTCACTTTATGTCTACTGTCTCCTTCCTTCCTCCCTGCCTCCATTTCTTTCTTTCATGTCTACTGTCTCCTTCCGTCCTTCCTCCTTTCTGCCTCCCCCTCCCTGCCTCCCTTCCTTCGTTTATGTCTACTGTCTCCTTCCTTCTGGCATTCTTTCCTCCCACTCTTCCATCTTTCCTTCATTTGTTTATGTCTACTGTCTCCTTCCGTCCTTCCTGCCTCCCCCCTCCCTGCCTCACTTCCTTCCTTCCTTCTTTTGTTTATGTCTACTGTCTCCTTCCTTCCTTCCTCCCTGCCTCCATTCCTTCCTTCCTTCTGTCCTTCTTTTGTATATGTCTACTGTCTCCTTCCTTCCTTCCTCCCTGCCTTCCTTCCTTCTTTCCTTCTTTTGTTTGTCTTCCTTCTGGCATTCCTTTCTTCTTCCTTCTCTTCCATCCTTCCTTCCTTCGTTTATGTCTTTCTCCCTGCCTCCCCCCCTCCCTGCCTCCATTCCTTCCTTCCTCCCTTCTTTCCTTTTTTTGTTTATGTCTACTGTCCCCTTCCTTTCGTCCTTCTTTTCTTTTGTCTTTCTTTCCTTCCTTAGTTAATCTCTACTGTTTCCTTCTTTAATTACTCTCTGCCTCCCACTCCCTCCCTTCCACCCTTTCTTCCTTCCTCCCTTTGTCACCCCTCCCGCTCTTTGTCCTTTCTTCCTTTCTTCTTTTATGACTACTGTCTTCTACCTTTCTCCACTTCCTTCCTTCCATCGATTATGTATACCTTCTCCTGCCTTCTGTCCCCTCTTTTCTCCTCCCTGCCTCCATTCATCTGTCTGTCCTTCCATTCTTTTATCTACTGTCTTCTTTTTTCCTTCCTTCTTTTTTCCTTCCTTCTGTCCTTCCTTCCCTCCTGTTGTCCTTCCCTCCTTCTGCCCTTCCTACCTTCTGCCCTTCCTTCCCTCCTTCTGTCCTTCCTTCCTTCTTTCCTCCCATCCTTCCTTCCCTACTTCTGTCCTTCTTTCCTCCCATCCCTCCTTCCCTACTTCTGTCCTTCTTTCCTTCCATCCCTCCTTCCGTCCTTCCTTCCTTCCGTCCCTCCTTCTTTCCTTCCATCCCTCCTTCCGTCCTTCCGTCCCTCCTTCCGTCCTTCCTACCTTCCGTCCCTCCTTCTGTTCTTCCGTCCCTCCTTCCGTCATACCTTCCCTCCTTCTGTCCTTCCTTCCTTCCTTCTGTCCCTCCTTCCCTCATTCTGTCCTTCTTTCCTTTTGTCCTTCCTTCTGTCCTTCCTTCCTTCTGTCCCTCCTTCCCTACCTCTGTCCTTCCTTCCCTCCTCCCTTCCCTCTTTCTGTCCTTCCTTCTGTCCTTCCTTCTCTCCTTCTGTCCTTACTTCCTCCCATCCTTCCTTCCCTCCTTCCATCTCTCCTTCCCTACTTCCGTCCTTCCTTCTGTCCCTCCTTCCTTACTTCTGTCCTTCCTTACTTACTTCCTTCCTTACTTACTTCCTTCCCTGTTTCTGTACTTCCTTCTATCCCTCCTTGCTTCCGTCCTTCCCTCCTTCTGTCCTTCCTTTCTTTGTTTCTGTCTGTATTTTTTTCCTTCTGTCTGTTTTTCTGTCTTTCTTATCTTTTCTTTATTCTGTCTATATTTCTTTTTGTCCTCTATGTCTTTTTTTCCTTCTTTCGTTTTCCTCGTTCTTCTCTCTCTCTCTTTCTTTCGTCTCATTGGCTGTCTTTTTTTTGGCTGCCTACTTTCTGTTTCTGTTTTGTCCACTGTGTCTTTTTCACTAAGTGTGTTTTAGCTTTTTTGCAGAAAGTTCCCGAGCAGTGCAGCCACACACGAGACCGCCTCCAAAAATATCCTCATTTCTCAGTATATATATATATGTGTGTGTGTGTGTGTATGTGTGTGTGTGTGTGTGTGTGTGTGTGTGTGTGTGTGTGTGTGTTAAATGCTACAGAGGAAGTCTGTCACAGGGTAAGTTATCTCAGTTTGCTGTAGGTCATCCAAATTTAAACCCTGTACTTGTCTGTGATCCTCAGTCTGAGCTCAAGTCGGTCGTATGTTTTTTTGAAGAAGTGCATTATACTGTAGTAGAAGCACTTGTGGAGAAGATCTGGTCAATGAATGAGGTCAGGATCTCAGAGAGAGAAACCCAGAGGGTTTGGACGCTAGCCCCTCGCCCTGTCTCTCTCTCTCTCTTGCCCTCTCTCGCCCTCTCTCTCTTTTTCTGTACTCACTATAACCTTTCCCATACATTTTATAGGTTGTATTATTCATAGGTGTATATACCCTATTATTATATGGTATTTCCTCTTCTATCTGCGGCATAGCCTCATTACTTTATTCATTATCCAACTTTATCATGTAACTGTGTACCATTCTGTACCATAAATAATAAATCCACCTGTGTAACCTGTAATAGCCATAGACCACTATAAGGTTTAGCCTACTGGTTTGCACTGTTTATTATTCCAACCCGTAGTTAAGAGCATAATGCTATGCTAACTCTCAGTACTCTTTTTGGGTGTGCATGTTCGAAGTAATTTGGATATTCCTCATATAATTTAATCAAAGTCATCAGGAACAACATAAAACGATACAAATATGACAATTAGCCCAATATTGACAAGGTAGGGGCCACCAGTAACAACCCTACAGTACTAATACTGCTTACAAATGTGGGTCCAGATATTACAGATATACAGAGAGGTGGGTCCACAATATTACAGCAAGGGGGCCTTGCTTAAGGGCCCAACAGTGAAAGATTAGTGGACCTACAAATTGAACCCATATGCCTGTGATCAATAACCCAGTGTTTTAACCACTGAGCCACTGCAGACCTTTGCCAAATGGAAGTTTTGGGTGCCCAAACTTTTGCACAGGACGTATGCAATCAGTACTTGAGTAGATGTTTTAGTTTTTGACTCTAGCAGCGGACTAAGTACTAAGGCCTGCCATCAGCAGCCGGAGCCTAGGAGAGCACAGCTGGTCTGGCTCTCTCCGGGTGGGTGGATGGCTTCAGTGTGATGCTGGCTGGCACGGATGTGCACGGCGGTGGCTGGTTGAGCATGTATCGGATGTTAGTCCTCATCCTTCCAGTGTTGGGATCATTACATGTGATGGGGAGATTACTGGAGATTTGGCTAAAATTGTTAGTAATAATAATTAGTTATTAGTTATTAGTTAATAATTATATTATTATATTATATAATTTAAAATGAACAATATTACTCAATGTTTACTTGAATATTATCTATAAATAATCTGTAAATAATATTGTTATTGTTTTTACATTTTTTTTACTTCTATTATTTCAATCGTGTATATAGTGGTAATTTATCTATGTTTTTGCGTATCTTCGTGTCTTGCTATCCCTTTTTTGCTGTGACACTGAGAATTTCCCCAATGTGGGACTAATAAAGGATTATCTTATCTTATATGTTGATTATTTAAATAAGCTAATTAATTAAAATAAGCTAACCTAAAATAAAAGTTATGATTAAACTACATTTCTTTTTAATAAAAAAAATTCTTTGAGTAGAAATAGAAATATAGAAAAATATAGTAATATAGTATAGTAATAAAGTAGTGCTTATTGTAAACAATGCAATACTGTCAATCAAATCTCAAAGACCTTGAGTGAAACTTCTGCAGATACAGTTTGTTATAATATGTAAACATTCATAACGGAAAAGCCATGTATTGTTTGTTGTGTTTAATTCAATACAAAAGGAACCTGTAAGTTACTTATTCTTACTATAAAAATTGTAAATTGTAAATTATTAAGAAATGTATCCATAATGAGCAGGACTGGATGTGATTTGCAGGATAATTCATAAAATATTGACAATTACGACGTTATGCGAACATTAATATCCAGAATAGTCTCAGATGTGTCTCAAATGTAGCTGTTTTTAAATACATGTTTTGATACAGATGAGCCGACCTCTCACACTTTGCTAACATTTTTCATAGCACTTTTAGTACATATAGTCTTAGTTTTAATATATCTTCTTTTACTGTCTTCTTTGTATTTTAGAGACACTTTTAATCTAATTATTTAGTTATCTTTATTTCTTATTCTGATTGGATCTGTAATCATATTGTATTTGCTTCTGTTTGATATTTTCTTTTAATCTTTTAGACGTATTAATAAGTTATCTGCCTCAATATCTGATCTCCATGTTTTTAAATGCAAAAAATGCAAGTTTATTTCTAAAGGACATTTCACACAGGCAATTAAAAGTGCTTTATATAATTAATTAAAGAAAACAAATCACAAAAACAGGGAATAAAACACCAAAACCCTTCTATTATTTTTTATTATTTAGATATTAGTCCTAATGCAGGAAGTGAAATATTTGGTAACCGTTTAGCACATTCAGTGGCGTCCCACAGGGTTCGGTCTTAGGGTTTGTGAAAATGATGCTAATTGTTGCAGTAATGTATCCATGAGAGTACTGAAGAACTGAAGTGTGGCCTGGGTGAAAAGGGTTAAAACATTGCTGTAAACAGATAAATACAGACTATTAATGATCATTTATCTATAATAATATTATATATATTATTATAATAATATATCTGTTGACTGTGGTGTTCCCAAAAATATCAATATTAAAGATGCCTTCTGTTGTCTATCTTAAGGACGTATAATCTACCATCTATAATCTATAATATAAAATTATTATTGAATAAAAGTACAATCGTTATTAATTTGATGAGTGATAGTGATCCAGCTTTATATTTAGGGTGTATCATTATATTAAAAAAAAAAAACAGTTAATAAACTGTAGTGAAAATAGTTTTGGGGGTAAATAAAATATATAAACATAATTGACCACTTCAAAATATTTTAAAATTATTTTTGCTTGTTAGAGAAGTGAAATATAGAGTTTAATGTAATAAAAATAAAAGGTTTCAGTAATAGAATTATTTACTTAGTAAAAACAACCTGTTTAGTTACAAACAAAATAGAATTGTTATGAGTTGGCTTTGCTTTGCACCAAAAACTAAACCATAGATTTAAGTAAGTAGTCTTTAAACATCCCCCCCCAAAAAAAAACAAAAACAACAACAACTATGTTATAGCATCTTTTACAGAACCTGGTTTTATATCCAATGAAATGTAGTCGACTAAAGAAACCTTTTACAGGCAGAATTTCTTTGCTTTTAACTCAAGACAAGTCAGTTAGTTAAGAAATTGATCCCAGAGTCATTTCTAATCATATCCACAATGTTACGCAGTTCCTTACCTGTGACGACGAAAAGCAGGGCTGCTAAAGTTAACAGGAGCATTTTAGACAGAGCTGAAGTCGAACTCTGATGAACTACACTTCTGCTCTTACTTTATACCAGAGAAGCTTTTAGGAAGTGAAGATGACAGGAAGTCGCACCCACAGGCCCTCAGTTATATTTTCTCTCTTTAATAGGAAAATGACCCACTGCTCCTCTCACTGGACTCTGCTTGTGTCAGAGGTCAACTCTGCCATACGTTCATGCATTCTGCCTTCATCTGCTGCATGCATGCGTTTATTTATGGCAGCACATGAAATGACTGGAGTTCTGCATTTTGGCCCCATTGTGGTTTGTTTTTCAGTCTGGTGTGTGTCTGGATTCGTATCTGCTCTTATCACACGTGTAGAGCAGATAATACATGTTTAATGTTTCCTTTTTAAACTCAATTCTGAACTCAGTCTAATCTGTCTTATCTAGGACAGAGATTAGCTTAAAAGATTTAATAAAAAAAAAAGTAATGTCTAACTAATGTGTGCTCAAAAGCAACTCCTTCAGCGCGGTTTATTCAACCACTTCTTCTGATAAAGGATAAAGGATTTATTTATTATTTTAACTTGACATTTTAAAATGAGTTTCTTTGACTGACTTTTTTTTTAAAATGCAAATCTTATTTGTAAAGAAAATAACTGTAAAATGTCATTTTATTGATTGCATTATTAATATAATAATAATAATAATAATAATATTCATCATCATCTTATTATTATGATGATGATGATGATGATGATGATTATTATTATTATTATTATTATTATTATTATTATTATTATTATTATCAATGATATTTTTATTGTAACCTGACACTTAAAACACAGGGCAAAGTGGAAAACAACTGCAGTGATAATAATAATAATAATAATAATAATAATAATAATAATAATAATCATCATCATCATCATCATCATAATCATAAGATGATGAATATTATTATTATTATTATTATTATTATTATTATTATTATTATATTACAAACTAAAACATTTTTATTTATAATAAATAAATTATTATTAATAATAATAATAATAATAATTAAATAAATATTAATGTTAAGTTGATAAAGTAATTTTTACTGTTAAACTTAGCTAAACTTAGTTAGCGTAACGTGTTAAGTCAGATACTCAGCTTAACTAATTAATTAAATGTTTGTTATGTAATAATAATTTTAAAATAATAATATTAATGCCATATTCAGCTTAGCTTAAATTACAAAAAGGCAAAATGGAAAAGCGTTTTATTATTTTTTATTTTTTTATTAATCTGTTTCAGTAGGTTTTTAGGTTATTATTAATTTTGGCGTCTTTTAACTTGTTTTTGCTTTTAACCTTATTAACTGATTTGAGTTTTTATATATTTATCTCAGTTATTAATGTTCCTGAAAAATAACTATTTATATTTAACCTGTGACTTTTACGCTGCATCAAAGCACTGATCAGAGGTGGTGAAACATTTAATCCATTTCATTTTTAAAAGTTATTTAATTTAATCTAATCTATTGTAATTAAATTAAATCGAATCAATATTACATAAAACTTTAAACGTGTTAATGTGTTTGTTTACGTGATTTTATTTAGGACTTTTATTTTGAAGGAGACGGAGCGCGGAAGCTGGGCTGGTCGGTAATCGCTCATGAAACACGTGTGGATGAACCGGGGGGTTGAAATATCTTCAGAATGGTGAGAGAAAGATTTGCTTAACTTATATTTTAATAAATTAGAGGGAAGTTTCTGTGCTTCTGAGTTCGTTAACGTGATGAACTGCCTGCTTTACCGCCTCTGCCTTCATTATTTCATTAGTCCAGGCCACTGTTTTTAGCTGCTGTGTCGTAAAAGCCTTTTAAAACATCTTCATTCTCAGTTTCTCCTGTTTGAAGCTGAAATACTGGCTGAATGTTTAGAAACACGGTCAGACAGGACTTTGGACACAAAAGCCCAGAGGAGATGTGTTTGTAAGTTTCGAGTTTACGAGGCTTAATTTGGTTTCTCGTCGTAACTCTCCAGTCCTCCTTAAATACTGGGCTGTTAAGTGTGGAGAGCGTACCGGCGCCCCATTGAGTCTACTGCGCCATTTAAGGTGGAACGGAAAGTTACTAAAATGAGCTTTTAATAAATATCAAATTATTTTTATTATTTATTATCCATTCATTTTAAAGTATGTTACCTCCAAAAGCAAACTTTTCACTTTAGCTCATCCAGTTGTTTCTACTTTTAAAACTTTATATTTGTTTAATTTAATGTTTTGTTTATGATTTTTTTTATTTTTATTGTTATTAGGGATGCACTGATCTGGCTTTTTAGTTACTGATACCGATACATAAACTTTGCATATCAGTCGATACCCAATACCAGTCTGATATCATTGCTAAATGGGAATAAACCGTATACCTCCTTATGTAGGAGAGACTTAAGGCATCAGGATTGACTTAAATATTATTATTATACTTAAATATTATTATTATATTATATAATATAACGAATTACACAGAAATAAATGCGCTAAATGGCCATTTGTCATTTATTTATTTGCACGTTTAGTGCCATCTCACACCAACAAATTAAAGGGGAAGGATTGGTTCCATTGATTGGCCTAATTATCTGATACCTGATTCAGCTAATTTAGTAAATATCGGTGACCGATATCTCATCCTAATATCAGATCGGTGTATCACTAATTGTTTTAGTTAAAACAAATCCACTATAAGGACTCAGATTAGAGAAAAACATTTATATGTAAGGTCATAATCATTTAAAGCTGTAGATGAACTGTACTATATATTTGACTCAAATTTAAGTGTTCGGCTGAGCCAGATGTTTAGTTAAGTGAAAGTTTAGAGAGAAAACACTTTAATTTAAAGGAATAAGTTAAAATAAATAAATACAATAAAATGTAGGATTAAAAGGTTACTGAATTAAAGAACAAGTATTGAGTTTCAATAGTACTTCAGCTAAGTACAGATAATACAGAATTACTCTGGTATTTCCAAGTATTCAGATTTAGGTGTGGAGATATAAAGTTAAAATAAAACTCATTGCTTACATTTCATTTTCCAGTTGCAGTCACTGTTATTTATTAGTAATTTTTTGTTAATGTATTCCCCTCAAAAAGCATATGAACATAAAGATACTCATTTGCCAGCTCTGCTATTTTTATTTCATGTTAAAATGAAAAAGCTTTTGCTTTTTCTAAGCAGGCAGCTTATGCATACAAATCCGATTTTTTTAACGAATTGAGCTCCGTAGATGAATATCAGTTCTAATGGACGATGTTGCTTGATTGTATTGGAAAAAAGTTGTTTATAAAAACTTTGGACTGATGATGATGATATTAAAAACTGATATTTGCTGTTTATATTGTCTGTTTAGAGCAGAAGAGCAGATTGTTCTGGTGATGCTGGACTGCTTTAAAATAATATGATTTATTTAATTCATGATCCTACAATAACAAATGTTATATTTTGATGGAGAACCAATCCAGGTGCATTTAATACCTGTTTATAAATACCTGTGTGACATTGGCATTTGAAGCTATTAGATATTGACACCAGCCCACAATTCCCATGTTGGTGCATCCTTATGTTTATAGATCTGCATTGACATGTATGCATGTGGACAGGATCAGGTAGCTCTGTCAGTGCAGATATCGATAAAACACATAAATAGGAGACCCGAGTGGTCCAGCTGTGGTCACTATCACTATGTTCAGAGGATCCTATGGTCGCTGGCTCGAATCCCGGTCATGCTGCTAGCCGTCGGCAGCCGAGGCCCAGAGAGGGCAAAATTGGCCTTGATCTCTCCAGGGTGGGTAGGTGCTGGGTGTCGCTGCACTTCCCTCCAGGCGTGTTGATTGCGATTGAGTACGTATAGGTTGGGTAATTGGCGGTCCAAATTGGGGAGGAAATGGGTGTAAAATCGGGAAAAAAAAAACCCCAAAACACACAAATACATGCCTTATAATTCATGTGCTCTCAAGGAACAACAAGAGCCTGGTTAAGCCTATGAGTGGGATTTGTTGACTAGGCTCTGTTTTCAGGCAGGTGTAGCTGAGGGTGGGTGGGAAAAGCTGTTATTCTATGTAGATCATAATGCTATGCAAGTTATCTCTTGGTATCTGAGAGCAGGATGTGGTTACACAAGCTTAGATAAACCCCTCTGGTCTGGTTATCCGGATGCAGCACGTTCTTGGAATACGTTACTCTGGTACCTGTGAGCAGAAAAAGAAAATCGCTCAGTAAGTGAGCTGGGACATTTGCTGATTTGCGTGTTTTTCTGCAGCTTCGACGCGAGATCCGGCTCCGGAAGGAGTATCTGTACAGGAAGGCCCAGGAGGATCGACTGCACTCCATTGAGGAGAAGAAGCAGAAGCTCAAGAATGCGTTAGATGGTGAGGCTGTGACTCCATTCATCCTAAAAGACTGAAACGGTCTCCTGGTTTACACTTAAATGAACTAGGTGTATCTTTAAATGTGAGGCCTTTGCGTATATTTACATTTACATTTACGGCATTTAGCAGACGCTCTTATCCAGAGCGACTTACAAAGTGCTTTGCTATTTACCCAAGAAAAACCTCAGCTAGTTAGAATAGACCAATAATTCAAAGGATACCTCTAAGCTTAGACATTACTAAGCACAAGTCAATAAGGTGACCATAGTACTCTAATCGTCCAAGTACTCTCTGAAGAGGAGGGTCTTCAGTCTGCGTTTGAAGACAGCGAGCGACTCGGCCGTTCGGACTCCCAGGGGAAGCTCGTTCCACCACTTCGGTGCAGGACAGAAAAAAGCCTGGATGGTTGTCTTCCGGATTTTGAGGGATGGCGGGTCGAGCCGAGCCATACTTGAAGCTCGAAGGGCTCTAGGTGTGGATCGGCTTTTGACCATTGCCATCAGATACGGAGGGGCTGGTACTTTCTTGGCTTTGTAGGCCAGCGTCAGGGTTTTGAATCTGATGCGGGCAGCAGCTACAGGAAGCCAATGAAGAGAGAACGCAGCAGTGGAGAGACATGGCTGAAATTATATATATATATATATATATATATATGTATATATGTATATATGTGTATATATATATATATATAAAATACAAATAACATGCACCATATTTTTTCCGTAAAAGGAAAGTAACAGGGTGGTAAAAAGGCTTTTGAGCATTTTCCACCCCAACTAAAGTCACATTATTTATACACCAAAATCAATTGCACTCTATCAATTTTAAAAATAATAATAATAAATATAATAAAAGAAAGGTTCATCTATCACTACATTAAAGGACCCCCCCCCCCATACTGATACCAAAATTGAAACCATATACCCATATCAAAATATTGAAGATCATCTAAAAGCAGACTATGATGCTTAAATTCATAACAGCTCAAACACTCATCTAAACCCACAGCAAGAAACAGAGAGCCGTCATCCCATCAAGCAGTTTCAGGACAGAATTGTTCTGAATTCCAACATAGTGATACACTGTATGTCCAAATATTTTTGAACACCCCTTCTAAATGAATGCATTCAGCTACTCTAAGCTGCACCCATTGCTGACACAGATACGCGCATACACATCTTATCTAGTTCCTGTAGAGAAGTACTGCCAATAGAATAGGACTCTCTGGAGCAGATCAACATCATGAACCTATTGGTACCATGCTGCCTAATGCCAGGTGTGGGCTAGAGGGGTATAAAGCCCCCCAGCATTGAGCTGTGGAGCAGTGGAAGAACATCTGTGTTCTCTGGAATGATGGATGATGATGGTGATCCATCCAACACTGGATTACTTCCTTATTATTTATTTATTTTTAACTAGTAAAACTTGAGAGACAAGACTCTGAGGTAAAATAACAGGGTGGTAAATAGGCTTTTCAGCATTTTGTCCACCTCAACCAAAGTCATACATTATTTATACACCAAATTCAATTGCCCTCCTTGCAACCTTTTAAAAATGTTTAATATTAAATAAAAATAAAATAATCATGCTGTCCATGCATTTAGGCATATATGCATTTGCCATGCACTGGTGTTGGTTTCATGCTGTTTATAATCAGTATTATTATTATTATTATTATTATTATTTTATTTCTGGAAGGTATGCAATTGTTCTGTGTTCTAGAGGTACTGATGAGACCCCTGATGTACTCAGAAAAGAAGAACGCTGTGACCTAATTTATAATGTTGGCATACCTTCATGTAGAACACATTTAGTTTGCAGCTTCAGGCACTTTGTATTGCTTTCTACCATTAGAACAGTCTGTAATTCAGTGTGAATGAGAATCTGCTAATTGAATAAATTTGACTATTAATTTATGTGTAATAAAATATTATGAAGTACGATATTATCACTTGCTCTCAGGTTTGAGTTTTCAGGATGCTTTTCCTTTTTTCTTTGCCAACAGAAAATCGCCTCATACCCACCGAGGTCCGCAAAGAGGCCCTGCAGCTGCAGAAGCTGTTGGAGTTTGATGATGAAGGTGGAGAAGGTAACTCAGTTATGGACTTAATAATGAAATCTATTAACAGTGTTTTTTTTTATTTTTATTGTTTTAGCACTTAGAAACAGAAAATCCTTAACTAAGAATTTCTTAAATAAGAATTTATTACTTATTGTTATTATTTAATCATCTATCAACAGTTCTGTGCCGATAATGAGTATTTCTCTGGTGATCATTTCAAACATCTCTCACTTCTAGTAACAAAAAACAATTCTGTAACTTAAAATATGATCTCGATATTTAAAGGCATTTTTACAATACACAATATTTATTGTGATATTTTCACACATGGACAAAGTGCAGCAAAGCAGCAGCAGATTCCTAAAACCTCTATTCCGATACTCTCCCATACTGCGTACAGTGATTTACACTCAGAATCTGCTGCCCTGCATCTAATTAACCAGCACTAATTAAAGTCTCTGTGATGAGATGTGCAGTTGGTCAGTGTTCTTTATACACGGACAACATCCCCAATACACTTGCTTTTATTACAATGATAAATATTATTATATTGATCACCCCTACTGTAAATCAGTGCTTACAGATTGAAAAGGCCTTAAAACTGTTAAGTATTTTTTTATTATTTATTTTTATAACAGTTGTGTGCCAGTTATGAAAATTAGTATTTCCATGGGGATCATCTGCGAAATCTTGTTGTATGATCTACAGCATAAAAAAAAGGTTCCACTATCATTACATTAAAGGACCAATACTGAAACCATACACTCATATCAAAATATTGAAGATCATCTAAAATCAGGCTATCATGCTTAAATTCATAAGAGCTCAAACACTCATCTGACCCACAGCAAGAAACAGAGAGAGAATTCCAACATAGTGATGCAATGTATGTCCAAAAATTTGTGGACACCCCTTCTAATGAATGCATTCAGCTACTTTAAGCTGCACCTATCTCTGACACTGATACACGCATACACAGCTTGTCTAGTTCCTGTAGAGACGCACTGCCAATAGAATAGGACTCTCAGAAGAAGATCAACATCATGACCCTATTGGCCCCATGCTGCCTAATGCCAGGTGTGGGCTAGAGGGATATAAAGCCCCCCAGCATTGAGCTGTGGAGCAGTGGAAGAACATCTGTGTTCTCTGGAATGATGGATGATGGAGCTCCATCCAGTACTTTGGAGATGAGATGAGGTGAGGTGGTGATTGTCCAACATCCTGACCTCTCTAATGCTCTTTTCGCTTAATGCCATCAGATCCTCACAGCAGTGCTCATAGCAGTCTAGTAGAAAGCCGCCTTCTCCGGACAGTAGAGACAGTTACTCCAACAAAAGCAGGATAAACTCTAGTTGTAATCCCTTGATTTGAGCAGGTGTCCCAATACTTTTGTCATCTCTCTATGGAGCCTTTTCCCCAGACACAGTATACCACCCACCTCCCCAGTTCCTCTAATCTCTGCTGTGCTTTTGTTTGGCCTAGGTGTCAGCTCTCATATGGACGATGAGTACAAGTGGGCCGGAGTGGAGGACCCAAAAGTCATGGTCACAACTTCCAGAGACCCAAGCTCCAGGCTCAAGATGTTTGCCAAGGTGAGTGGAAATATAAATGAATGAGTTATTAATGATTAAGCCCTTCGTTAAGTGACTTGCAACGGACTGTTGACAGTTTTACTGATTCCTAACCGGATGCCATGTTCTTTCTCACCCCACGTGTGAAAACCATCGGCTTGTGGCTAACGTGGTATTAAGTGTCCGCTGAGATAACTTTTAAAAAATGTTTGCACAGGAAGTGAAGCTCATGTTTCCAGGGGCCCAGCGCATGAACAGAGGAAACCATGAAGTTAACACCTTAGTGCACGCTTGCAAGGCCAACAGTGTCACTGACCTGGTCATTATTCAAGAGACTAGAGGGCAGCCAGGTACGATACCGCCGTCATAATGGAGACTATGTGGTGGGAGGGGTTATGGTCTTATTTCCACCTTGAGGGTATATTTTTACTTCACAATCATTTACCTTTTAATGAGTTCAAATCCCAGTCATTCTGCTTGCCATCTGCTTCCTCTATATAAACAGAAGTATGCTAGTGTGCTGAATCTACGCAGTAGCCTACACACAGTTCACACATAGCCACCTACCCTATCCCACAGCCTACGCTAGCCATCGGCAGCCGGGACCCCTCTAAAGCACGATTGGCCTTTCTGTATTCAGGGTAGTTAGATGTTCAGTTGTCTCACGGCCCTGTTTGCAATAAAACAACTGAAAATAAACAAGTGTTTCCGATATTCTGGCATCTTCCGTCATTTAAACTCATTAAATCATGGTGGCTCGAATGAGGGTGGTGTGTTGTTGGCTAGTTGTAGGGTGTGTGTAAGGAGACATGCATCGAACATGCTAATGTTTACACACTCCGAGTAAATGGTCACCCAGCCCGACCTGCTGGAAGACTGCCCGCTGAGGTCCTCCCTACCTGCGTCAGACCAGCTGCCACCTACCAGTCAGACCAGCAATTGCTGGTTATGTTAAGCTGCTTTGTGACGACAGCAGTTGTAAAAAGGGCTATGCAAATAAATTTGACGACTTGATGCACCGCGGACTGCACAGACTACCTTAGGGGGGTTGCTAAAGCAAACTCTGAACCGGGAGGTCCACACCAATTGACTTTTTTTGTACCATTACACCCCAGTTCTGATGTCCTGCAGGGTAGCACTTACTTCTCTGGGCTGTTTTGTGAATTTACAGAAAAAACTATGCTGCTGAGTTACGGCTTGTTTCTTTTTGTTTTTAGATGGCTTGATTGTCTGCCACCTTCCTTTCGGACCAACAGCGTACTTCACCCTGTTCAACGTAGTAATGAGACACGATATCCCTGATATTGGGACCATGTCCGAGGCCTTCCCCCACCTGATCTTCCACAACTTCAGCTCTCGTCTGGGCAGGCGGGTGAGTCACGGACATTTCTCACACAAGTCAGATCAGTTTCCGTGTGCAGTGGTGAATAGTGGGAAAAGGTGAAATAGTGCTAGATTATTATTACTGCTGACATCAGAGCATCTATGGAAGTTTTTTTTTTTTTTTTTTTTTTTTTGTGTGTGTGCAGGTGTGTTTCACACTCATGTAAGATTAAATGTTAAGCTCTCTTAAAATAGTACAGCAGTAAAATCCCCGGCGGTTGTTGAAGAATCGTTGCACTTTAGAAAGGTTCTCAGCTTTGCAGATTATTAATAAGATGGGGGTGAAAGGGTGGTTAACATCAGTCGAGTGAGAATATTGCATATGAGCAAATACTGCGGTATGTCCTGAGAAAGTGAGTTTTGTGTTTTAGAAGCTGAGCTCAAGCCGATATCAGGGTTCCCGTGCATCCTAGAAAGCCTGGAAATGATTACAAAAAAATAATAAATGGATATATTAGACAAGTGTTTCCGATATTCTGGCCTTGACCAGTTGTAGGGTGTGTGTAAGGAGACCTACTTCGAACATGCTAATGTTTACAGACCACAGACTGCACAGACTACCTCAGGAGGGCGCTATACAGCACTAATATTAATCACAAGAAGTCTAGCTGACCTTTGTGCGCTGGGCGGGGGGTACATAGTAATATCAGTCGAGTGAGAATATTGCATATGAGCAAATACTGCGTTATAGAGCTGGGCAGTATGATATTTTATTTTATCGTGATAAATTTTATGATTATTTTCTTAGTATATCGTGGATATAGGTAGGTAGCTTAATTAAGAGTGGTCAGCTGCATGTTTCATTACCGTGTAATTAGATGAATGATGTTGAATAAAAATCACTGTATTCAGTTCGGGAGAGAATCTGAATAGTAGTGTTTAAGAGTCTGATGTTACTGATGTATTTAGTCTGTGATCACGTGTATTGTGATAAATATCTCATAAGGTGATGTAGTATTTGTATCGTATCGCCAGCTGTGCTGCGTTATATCCTGAGAAAAATGAGCTTTTGGTTATATTCTGAAATAATTGCAAAAGAAAAACGTTTCTTGATTTCTAGGAAAATCAAACTTTTCATTTAGAGACTTTTCCAGGTTTCCAGTTATGAAAAATCCTGAAAAATTAAAATGTGGTAAAAAAATGTTCTAGAAATATTAGTGACCTCCTGCAGGATTCCCAGATGTCCCGGAGCATCAGGAAAAAATGAAATTTGGAGTTTTGTTTGCAAATCATAAAAAAATGTAATAAAGTCCTGGTAATATTGGTGTTATTTTGCAGGTTACCCATGCAGATATTTCTTCAAAAGCTGGAAATGAACAGACTTGGGCATGGAAAATTGCTAAAATTGTCCTGGATGTCCAGATTCTGGAAAATCTAGAAAGCCGATACATTTAGAGACTTGATTTCCAGTTATGAAAAATTCTGAAACATTAAAGTGTGGTTAAAACAAATCCTAGAAATTTTATTGACCTCCTGCAGGATTCCCACATGTCCCAGAGGGTCAGGAAAATTTGAATTTTTTTTGCAAAGCATGGAAACACTTGTAAATTTAAAAAAATAATAAAAAATATGATATGCTGCAGATTTTCCATGCAGATTTTTCTTGGAAGATCTTTAAAAGCTGGAAATTAACAGACTTGGGCGTGGAAATTTCTGGAAAATAAAAAAAAAAATGCTAAAAATGTCCTGTATGTCCAGATTCTTGACAATCTAGGAAGCCTATATATTTAGAGACTTGATTTCCAGTCCACAAATGTTAATACTGTTGTACAAGGATTAGTATAGTGAGAACGTGAGGAGTTCCCACTTAGCCTGGAACAGCTGAAAGTTAGGAAATTAGTTTTCTAGTCAAATAGGAGAATTGCTGACAGTGTCCCGGAAGTGTTTGTGGGATCTTGCAGATAAAGTAGCCGCTCTTATCTTTGTAATTGACACCAAGATTTCTTATCCTGTGTGAATCGGTCATTAAAGTTACAGTACCATGTTCCCACTTTACCCACAACTGCATGTCGTTTTTGTTTTTTTGGGAGGGTAACCGTGTTACTCATGGAAAAATAATGGAGTTTGTCCCTACACAGGTATCCAACATCCTGAAATATCTGTTTCCTGTGCCAAAGGAGGACAGCAGACGAGTCATGACATTTGCCAATAAAGACGATTTCATCTCCTTCAGGTGATTTCTGTACTTTTACGCTTTCCTTTACTGTACTTTGGTGGTCTTTTTTACTTTGTGTACCAAATGAGAATGTTTTAAAGCCTTATCCTTACTTACAGCTCACATTTACTATATAATATAATCTTTATACACTATATGGACAAAAGTATAGGGACACCTGCTCATTCATTATTTCTTCTGAAATCAAGGCTATAAAAAAATGAGCTGAGTAACTGTCTCTACTGTCCAGGGAAGAAGGCATTCTACTAGATTTTAGAGGAGCGTTACTGTGAGGGTTTGATTGATTGCATTCAGCAGGTCAGGATGTTCGATGATGTCATCCCAAAAGTACTGGATGGAGCACCACCATCATCATTCCAGAGAACACCGTTATTCCACTGCTCCACAGCTCAATGCTATTGCAGTCCTGTTATATTGGCTGTAGTTCTCTACAGGGACTAGACAAGCTGTCTGTGTGCATTTGCACATCTGTGTCAGCAATGGGTGCTGCTTAAAGGAGCTGAATGCATTCGTTAAAAAAGGGTGTCCACAAACATTTGGATATAGTGTATTTGTTTTATGTTTTTATGTTTCTTTTGGGGAATTTCACTTATTTTGGCCTCCAGCAGAGAGCAGGATCAGACTGGATTTTTTTGTTTTGTTTATATGAATCCCAGCTTTCTTCACCAGATTAGAAATCTTTTAGACTATAAAACAGACTTTTAAGTGGTGTCAATACTGTAGCTGTGGGTGTGTATAGGTAGTTAGTTGATGTTCTGTTAGTATAGGCTTTGCTATAGTCTTTATTTTTAACTCTATACTTTTAACACCCTCCATGCAGCCAGTTTGTGCCTTAATAAGCTGAGGAATGTAAGGTGTTGGATGTTTGACATTTAAGGTGGTAGTAACTTCAGGCTCCTGAAGCACGATCAGGCTGCAAATACCTGTGGGGTGTGTGCCGGGACTCAGACGTTGAGAATAGTTGGTGCAGTGCAGTGAGTGTCTTCTTGAATGTGTGAGAAATGGGTCACAAAGCAGATGAGCAAAGACCATAGAGTGAAGGAAGCAGCTGAATCTGCAGGTAAAGGTCCTTTGGGTCCCAGTCATCCTCGTGCAGCGCCATCTGCAGGAGCATGAAGTTACTACCACCTTAAATTTGCAAGGCGACAAAAAGTTTGTATATATACAATGGGGCCAAAAAGTATTTGGTCAGCCACTAATTGTGCAAGCTCTCCTAATTAGAGAGATGAGAGAGGTCTGTTATTTTAATCATAGCTAAGCTTCAACTATGAGAGACAAAATGAGAAATCAGAAATCCAGAAATCACATTGTCTGATTTTTAAAGAATTTATTTGTAAATAATGGTGGGAAATAAGTATTTGGTCGCCCACAAACAAGCAAGATTTCTGGCTGTCACAGACCTGTAACTCCTCTGTCCTCCACTCATTACCTGTATTAATGGCATTTAATAAAGACACCTGTCCACAGCCTCAAACAGTCGCACTCCAAACTTAACCATGGCCAAGACCAAAGAGCTGTCGAAGGACACCAGGAAGAAAATTGTAGACCTGCACCAGGCTGGGAAGAGTGAATCTACAATAGGCAGCAGGTTGGTGTGAATCAATCAACTGTGGGAGCAACTGTAAGAAAAATGGAAGACCATTGATAATCTCCCTCGATCTGGGGCCCCACGCAAGATCTCAAAATGATCATGAGAACGGTGAACAAAAATCCCAGAACCACACGGAGGGACCTGAGGAATGACCTGCAGAGAGCTGGCACCAAAGTAACAAAGGCTACCAGCCGAGAGGCACTCAAATCCTGCAGTGCCAGGCGTGTCTCCCTGCTTAAGCCAGTACATGGGAGAATATCATGTGGTCAGATGAAACCAAAACAGAACGTGTTTGGAGGAAGACGAATGCTGGGTTGCATCCCAAGACCACCACACCTACTGTGAAACATGAGGGTGGAAACATCATGCTTTGGGACTGTTTATCTGCAAAGGGGACAGGACGACTGATCCGTGTGAAGGGAAGAATGAACGAGGCCACGTATCCTGAGATTTTAAGCCAAAACCTCCTTCTATGATAGCACTTGACGACGGAACGTGGCCGGGTCTTCCAGCATGACACTGATCCCAAACACACTGCCAGGGCAACAAAGGAGGAGTGGCTCTGTTAAAAGCATTTCAAGGTCCTGGAGTGGCCTAGCCAGTCTCCAGACCTCAACCCTATAGAAAATTTGTGAAGCGAGTTGCAAGTCTGTTTCCCAGCGACAGCCTCAAAACATCACTGCTCTAGAGGAGATCTGCATGGAGGAATGATCAAAGGTCAAAATACCAGCAACGGTGTGTGCAAACCTGGTGAAGACTTGCAGGAAATGTTTGACCTTGAGTTTTTACTTATACTTATTTTCCACCATAATTTACAAATAAATTCTTTAAAAATCCTACAATGTGATTTCTGGATTGATTTTCTTTCTCATTTTGTCTCTCATACTTGCATAATCAGTGTGTGTGTATGTGTGTGTGTGTGAGAAATATAAAGCTAAACTAGCCAACTTCTGTTACAGACATCACACTTACAAGAAAACTGACCACAAAAACATTGAGCTGACTGAAGTTGGACCACGGTTTGAAATGAAATGTGAGTCACTCGCCACTCTTATACTCTACCTTCTCACACTGCTTTACTACTTCTACTTTATCTGATGATGCTGCAGACAAATTAGCCTCAGTTAACTCTGGATTTTGATGGTCCCCCTCACCATATATATATATATAATCTCTATCTCATTAACCACTATAGCATCTGAGCTGTAGCTTCAATAAGAACTCTCTATCCAGCTCAGCCTACCACATCTGTCCCAAGTCTCAGGTTGCTCTTTCATCCTGCCCTCCCATAACACACGTCCTTGTCTCGTTTTCAGTGTTCATGATCAAGCTGGGCACCCTGGAGAACGAGAGCACGGCGGACGTCGAGTGGCGCCATCACTCGTACACACGCACGGCCAAGAAGAGGAAGTTTTTGAGTGTGGAGTAGTAGCCACATGCTGCTATGGATGGTGTGAGCTACGCCCATGTTGTTCACATTGGTTTTCACTGAATTTTCTCAGTGAGGAGATCTGTAATGTTTATCAAAGCAAACCATCGTCGCTGTTGCACAAGCACCTCGTACCTCTGTTTTTCTATTGACTTCCATTGAAAGTTCTGAAGGTTCTTGTGTGTCAGCTCTGATATCCATGAGTACTGCCATTTTTAATTTCACATAATACACAGTTACATGCAGATAGGCTGGTAGACCTTATAATATGAGTATTATGAATATAATTCCAGTCCTGGAAGTCTCGAATGTAGGTCACAGGACCTAATTGAGGCCTGCGGTACTGAAACCCACCTTTGTAATATTTATTCAGTTCTCTGATGTTCTGTTGAATGTGTCACACAGTTTCATTAAACTCATCAAAAGTTTTCATCACATGACTGTTATGATTTCATAATAAAATGTTATACTAGAAAATATACAGATACTAGTTACTAATCCTGGTAGTTATCTAGTTAGTAATTTTGCATTCTGGCTTAGTGACCTACAAAACGGTGAAATTGTTAAGAGGTTAAAACAGCCTCCTTAATATGATCTACTATTTTTTGCTTGGTCACTATTTATTTATTATTATTTTTTTACATTTATGCTGAGGCTTTTTTGTTGTTGTTTTGACCAAAAATTCACTCCATAAATTCTGGGTTATTATGTTTATTTATTATTTATTTTTTTAATATATAAATATTTTCATCACCATCGCAATGATTCAGCTAACTAAGACTTTTATTTTGACATTGGCTGAGTTCCAATACAAGTGTCCCACTAGTACCCTACAATTCTTAGCTAGTGCTAGGGCTAGGGTTTTAAAACACAGCAGAAACCTGAGTTTGTGGATTTTACTGACCAAACATTAGAAAACAGCCTACTTGGCAATGCTAGCCTATCTGTAATGGTATTGTCTAGTGTCTAGTGAACGAGTGTGCAGGATGTAGGTATAACATTTGGAACACAGCAGAGTGTGCTAGCTAGCTAGCTACGTTGTACCACTAACTGCTTTGCACATTAGGCTCAATTAATTCACGTTTCATAGGAGAACGTGTTTGTTAAAATATGTAAGAAACACACGTCTGTGGATTATAGTGACCAAATATGTAAGAAAACGGGCGTTAATTAGCAATGCTAGCATATAAGCAACGCTCGTATTTATAGTGCATGTGTAGAGTGTGCACTAAGTCAGTACAGCAATTGGAACACAGCAGGTGTTCCGATACTAAAAAATTAAAGTAGAAACAGCATTTTATTGATGGAAATGCTTGTTTATATGCTTAAAGGCTTTTATTACACACCAGAAACCTTCGTCTGTGAATGATACTGTCCAAACGTAAACGAAAACGTAGCTACTTAGCCAGCTAGCCCTCGAGGAACGCTAGTATTTAGTGTGCGAGTGTGCAGAGCGGAAGTGCGCTAATTGGGACACAGCCGAAGGTCGACACCGGAAAGTCAATACTGAAGCAGCTTCCGTTTCTAAGCCGTTTAAAGTGTGTTTTACACCAAACTGAGAGAAATATGAACTGTGTCCGGACCCTGTGCGCTTCTCACGGACTTCACAAATGTGTACCATTACTAAAAAACATCGCGTCGCGTTCGTGCGCAGCTGCGGGAACTTCCTTCGTGTCAAACAACCGGGTTTATGCACTAGTTCACACGAACCGAGGCCTGAACCGAGGCCTGAACCGAAGCCTGAATCTTCAGAATTTGACCAGGACCTACTGCTCTTCCTCGGCAGCGATAAACTGCTGGAACTGCGGCTCTTCTCCTCAGCTTTTCTTCTGCCCAGCTTGTAAAGTTATACAGCCTCCAAACGAGGGCGCCACCTATTTTGAGATACTGAACTGGTGAGTCAGTGTCGGTTCGTCACTTGTGATTCTTCTGATTCTTTAGAGGCTGTATGGTGGAATAATAGGATCAAGCTGGCTTGCAATCTGTCAGTTACCTTTAAGGAGGGAAGTTGAAAGTCCCCATAGCCGTCTGAGATGCTAGGGTGACTTTTTAGGGCCTAAAAGGGAAAAAAAAGGGGGTCAGGGTCTTCTGAGGGCCACAGGACTGTCCACCCTATTGCAGAGAATTTAGCAAGGCTGAGAAATGCATTCATTAATAATGCATTGATTTACTAATTTATTGCAACTACACAAATCACTCATTCTAATCTTCTTGTATTTATTTTCTCCCTCTTCTAGTGATCAGACATTTGCGTTGGACGTTCAGCAGCTTCAGCGAAGATACCTAGAGCTGCAGAGGTCCCTGCATCCGGACAACTTCAGCCTCAAGTCATCGGTACTGCTCTTTTCCAAAAGGCTCTGTTACAGGGTTCTTTAGACTCGGCCCTGGCCCAGTTTTTTTTTTTTTTTTTTTGATTTACTACTTAATGACCCGTTACTCCACTCCTATCTCCTCAGCACCCATGTCTTCAACCCCCCCTATTACCCCATCCCTATCTCCTCAGCACCCATGTCTTCAACCCCCCCATTACCCCATCCCTATCTCCTCAGCACCCATGTCTTCAACCCCCCCATTACCCCATCCCTATCTCCTCAGCACCCATGTCTTCAACCCCCCCTATTACCCCATCCCTATCTCCTCAGCACCCATGTCTTCAACCCCCCCATTACCCCATCCCTATCTCCTCAGCACCCATGTCTTCAACCCCCCCATTACCCCATCCCTATCTCCTCAGCACCCATGTCTTCAACCCCCCCATTACCCCATCCCTATCTCCTCAGCACCCATGTCTTCAACCCCCCCTATTACCCCATCCCTATCTCCTCAGCACCCATGTCTTCAACCCCCCCTATTACCCCATCCCTATCTCCTCAGCACCCATGTCTTCAACCCCCCCTATTACCCCATCCCTATCTCCTCAGCACCCATGTCTTCAACCCCCCCATTACCCCATCCCTATCTCCTCAGTCCCCTATTAATCCACTCCTGCAGGAGAGGCTCTGCTGGAGAAGCTCTGTAGCTTTATGTAGCTCTATTACAGGGTTCTTTAGACTTGGTCCTGGTCCAGAATTTTTTTAATTTTGTGGTTTGTGGTTGATGCAGCCCTCCAGTACCAAATTTGAAGCCTCTATAATAAATCCCCTCTGATTTAATCATAAACAGAACAACAGTGACATCTGGTGGTGGAGCGCTTGAATTGCAGTGTAGTCACAACAAGCACCATTTCTTTTATTAAATTATTATTATCACCCTTTTTTTATTAAATACAGTACCTTAAATACAGTACCTGTATTTTATTAAATACAGTGTTAGGCAAAAAGACAGGGTGATATGCCAAAATAAAATATTATTTTTATGATATACAATAAATATCATGATTATGTCATTGCTGTCATGCCAAAACCTCTGTCTCCATTTTTGCAGATTTTTACTTTTTGATATAATGCGAATCTGACGGTTGCTATTACTTTTAGTATTACTCTTCCGCCTCAGTGCAGCTTGTCCAGAAATGCACATGTACAGCTGTCCATGAGGGGGCGCTCAAACTCATGATTTGGATGGCTTAAGGGCTCCAAGGGTTAAAATAGGAATGTGCTTACGGTGCATTTCTCCTACAAAGTTCTGCCTCACTAGAGGCTAATCATGAATAAAGATGGAGTCTGGGAAGGTCTGTTAAGGAGCTGTTAACCACCTGGCTGAGAAACAGCTGCTCCATCAAGCATGTGCTGAGCTACTGCATCACTGCACGTTCACAAGCTGCTCCTCAGCGGAGAGGAGAGCGCTCCAGAGGGTCGTTTCCAGCACCCCAAAAAAATCGTCAGCTACTCACATCCGTCCTTCGAGGACATTTATATCTTTTGCTGCCTCAGAAGATCCATCAAAGATCCATCAAAGACTCCTCCCACCCTGGACATCATTGGTTTGACCTGTTGCCCTCTGGAAGACACTACCGGGTCCATTAAATCAAGGACAGACAGACTGTGAACCGTTATCTCCTTACTCCTATCTCCTCAGTGACCCGTTACTCCACCTTACCTCCTTAACACCCTGTTACTCCACTCATATCTCCTCAACACCCTGTGACTCCTCCAATCTCCTCAACACTCCGTCACTCCACTCCCATTTCCTCAACACCCCGTCACTCCACTCCCATTTCCTCAACACCCCGTCACTCCACTCCCATTTCCTCAACACCCCGTCACTCCACTTCTATCTCCTCAACACCCCGTTACTCCACCTTACCTCATCAACACCCGCTACTCTACCCCATCTCCTCAACACCCCGTTACTCCACTCCTATCTCCTCAACACCCTGTAACTCCACTCCTATCTCCTCAACACCCTGTTACTTAACCCCACCTCCTCAACACCCTGTGACTCCCCCCAATCTCCTCAACACCCCATCACTCCACCTTACCTCCTCAACACCCGTTACTCTACCCCATCTCCTCAACACCCCGTCACTCCACTCCTATCTCCTCAACACCCTGTTACTCCACTTCTATCTCCTCAACACCCCGTTACTCCACCTTACCTCCTCAACACCCCGTTACTCCACTCCTATCTCCTTAATGACCCGTTACTCCACTCCTTTGTCTTCAATGACTCGTTAATCCACTCCTATCTCCTCAACACCCTGTCACTCCCCTCCTATCTCCTCAACACCCTGTTACTCCCCTCCTATCTCCTCAACACCCTGTTACTCCCCTCCTATCTCCTCAACACCCTGTCACTCCCCTCCTATCTCCTCAACACCCTGTCACTCCCCTCCTATCTCCTCAACACCCTGTTACTCCCCTCCTATCTCCTCAACACCCTGTTACTCCCCTCCTATCTCCTCAACACCCTGTTACTCCCCTCCTATCTCCTCAACACCCTGTTACTCCCCTCTATCTCCTCAACACCCCGTTACTCCACCTTACCTCCTCAACACCCCGTTACTCCACTTCTATCTCCTCAACACCCCTTTACTCCACTTCTATCTCCTCAACACCCCGTTACTCCACCTTACCTCCTCAACACCCCGTTACTCCACTTCTATCTCCTCAACACCCCTTTACTCCACCTTACCTCCTCAACACCCGTTACTCTACCCCATCTCTTCAACACCCCGTTACTCCACTCCTATCTCCTTAATGACCCGTTACTCCACTCCTTTGTCTTCAATGACTCGTTAATCCACTCCTATCTCCTCAACACCCTGTTACTCCCCTCCTATCTCCTCAACACCCTGTTACTCCCCTCCTATCTCCTCAAACACCCTGTTACTCCCCTCTATCTCCTCAACACCCCGTTACTCCCCTCTATCTCCTCAACACCCCGTCACTCCCCTCCTATCTCCTCAGCACCCTGTCACTCCCCTCCTATCTCCTCAACACCCTGTTACTCCCCTCTATCTCCTCAACACCCTGTTACTCCCCTCTATCTCCTCAACACCCCGTTACTCCCCTCTATCTCCTCAACACCCTGTCACTCCCCTCCTATCTCCTCAACACCCTGTCACTCCCCTCCTATCTCCTCAACACCCTGTCACTCCCCTCCTATCTCCTCAACACCCTGTCACTCCCCTCCTATCTCCTCAACACCCTGTTACTCCCCTCTATCTCCTCAACACCCCGTTACTCCCCTCTATCTCCTCAACACCCCGTTACTCCCCTCTATCTCCTCAACACCCCGTTACTCCCCTCTATCTCCTCAACACCCCGTTACTCCCCTCTATTTTCTCAACACCCCGTCACTCCTCTCCTATCTCCTCAACACCCTGTTACTTAACCCCACCTCCTCAACACCCTGTTACTCCACTCATATCTCCTTAATGACCCCTTATACCACTCCTATTTCCTCAACACCCCATCACTCCACCCCATCTCCTCAACACCCCTTACTCCCCCCAATCTCATCACTTTGTTACTCCACTCATATCTCCTTAATGGCCCGTTACACCAATCCTTTGTCCTCAATGACCAGTTAATCCACTCCTATCTTCTCAACACCCCGTTACTCCACCCTATCTCCTCACACCTTGTTACTTCTCTCCAATGTCCTGAACCCCCTATTACTCCACCCTATCTCCTCACACCTTGTTAGTCCTCTCCAATGTCCTGAACCCCCTATTACTCCACCCTATCTCCTCACACCTTGTTACTTCTCTCCAATGTCCTGAACCCCCTATTACTCCACCCTATCTCCTCACACCTTGTTACTCCTCTCCAATGCGTTACTGCCACTGCTATACCAACAAACCTAAAGAGTACCTAGGAAGCATAATTAGACAGTTAGTCTTAAAAAAATAATAAAATAAAAGACTTTAGACATTGAAAGGCCTACAAAAGGAAAAATGGTCCCAGTGTTGTTGTGTTTACCCCCTCTTAACCACTAGAGGTCGTGTTTCTGGAGTCTTGGCAAATGCTCCTATAACACAGTGACAATAAAGTCATTCAATTGAGTTGAATTAAAGGTCTAGGCATGTTCTTCAGTCAGTCATACTGACTTAGGAAGATAATTCCCTGCCACTGTTTGCATCCCATCTCGCTTGCTTTGCCCCACAGAATCCTTGACGCCTCAATCGAGAATCTGATTATGTTGCTTTGTGAGAATGCAGACGTAGCCGGCCGGCGGATCTTTCGTAAAAGGGTTGCAATCTCGGTGCTAGATTGGTGTGTGTGTGGCCTGCGTGTCGGATGGGATGTCTCAGACAGCGATGCCCCTCGCGTCTTGGCGGGCGACTATTGATTCTCCAGGGTTTGACAGGCCTGACAGCTGAAAATGTTCCTCTACTGCTGCTTCTGTGCCGTTCTCCTCCTGTTATTCTACCTGACACCCTCTCCCTCCGAGAGCTAACTAACATTCAGTCTCTCTGCTGCTACCCAAACACCGAGACCCCTGAGAAAGATGATGGGGTGGGGTGGGGTAGGGGGGATAAATCCAATTATCAGCATTGCCAAGGAGCCGCAGTTCAGGAAAGCAGCTGCATGCCGTAGGGATTCTTCTCAAACAAAGACGCATCAGCTTGGTGGGATATTGGGAAATGACTAACTGTAGGCAAATCACACGTTCTGCGAAGTTCAGATTTGAGGATTTTATAAAAAGCAGTTCCTTTTTTCACCCATTACGACAGCCAGCCCCGCAAAGAATCCCTTCCTGTTCACATACTGCCATCCTCTCTAATGTGAACAGGCTATTTTTAAGACTGCCTGTTGCCAGCGATGGAGGGCTATTTCTGAGCACTTTGAGAAATGGCTCATTAATTTGCATGGGTTTGTGATCCTTCATTTCAGACCGAGCGAGGATATTCAGAAAGGCAGTCAGCGCTGGTCAACAAAGCCTTCAGGACTCTACAGAAGCCTCTTACGCGCGCCGTCTACATGGTAAGAGGACCTACAGCATGATCAATTAATGTTGTGTTCCATCATAATCCCAAGCCAAGACAGATTGTGTTGCCCAGTCGTTTCTAAACAGCTGGAGGCTCTCAGCAACTCAGACTTGGTGGGAGGCCGGAGGCCCACCTCAAGTTCCAGGAGGAATATAATATAATAAATGGTATCATGGATGTCACGTAAAAAAATTGTATCTCAAGGCAACTTAACAATGTTAAAAAATAAAGGTAAAAAAGGTAAAGGTGCACGTATTTGTCACTGTACTATGTACAGCGAATAGTGAACTAGGGGCAGTGAGTACTCACACACACACACCCAGAGCGGTGGGCAGCCAACTCCAGAGCCCGGGGAGCAAAGAGGGTAAAGGGCCTTGCTCAAGGGCCCAACAGTGGCACCTTTCCGAGCCCGGGAATCGAACCCACAACCCTGTTATCGATAGCCTGGCGCTCTAACCGGCACTCTACTTTTATAAACCTCTGGAGTTTTCTTAAATTCAGCTTTTAAGGCACTTAAAATGAAGATAATACCTCCACGGTTTATATGAAAATGTTCAGAACTGTCTCAGCTCTCTATATAATGAACCCCATGTGACCTACAGCACTGTCTGACGAGATATTCCGACCCTAAACCTGAAAAATTGAAGTCAGATGTTAGAAATTCTTCATATTATCTGCAAAAACATCCCTTTACTTATGTGGACGAATTGTTTTGGGTTCACCAGAATCTTAGCTTCACAAAAGCCGTCTGAATATAATAGTTTATAAACTGCAAAAGAGGCAGAAGATGAGTTTCTGAGTGTCAGTTGGTCAATTTCACACAAAACATGGACAGACGCACGAATCCAGCAATTACAGATGAGGGGCAGATGAGCGACATATGAATCTACCAGTTAGACACAGTTAGAGAGAGACAGAAGATGAGTATCTCGACCGGCCTTCATAACCTTGTAACTCCAGATGTGAGTCACATACAATCTTGTAGTAAGGTGCAATGGACAGGGCAGAGTCTACAGATTCAGGGAATGTCTGATCCATATTTCTGCGCTGTATTGTCACTAAGATATCAACAGAAACATCAAGAATCGTCGAATTTGACATGTTGGTGTGTTTGTAGACTCCACTAAGGGTTAATAAACCAGTGTTGCCGATATATACATCGTTCCATTGATCATCTTCTCATGTCAGTTTCTTCATCATTATAAACATTGTTTCAAATCGAGGAGTATTATATTTAAAATAAATAAATAAATAAAAGGTCAAGATATATTCCAGGCCCGGATCATAGATGCCAATATTCCTTACTCTCTGTACGTGCAGCATCAGCTGACTTTCCCATGCTCCCCTACCTAATACAGTGTAAAATGCAGAGAGCGCTGCATTGACCACTTTCTAAATCCATTCAAATTCATTGTTTTCATAAACTTAAACACCTTTCACGTGATCAATAAATGTAATCAATAATTCTTCCTTAATACCACAGCATCTAAAATGAGGGTTGTACTTTATTAGATTTTAGTCCAGGTTTACTTCTCGTTCATACTGACATGGGAAGGAAGGTGGCGTATGATGCACGTATGCCAGGAGGCTGCAAGTAGATGTCTACATAAGGCGGCTGTGTCCGAGGGTCCTGCGTGATCCACGTAATAATTAGTGGAAGAAAACGTTGATGCTTTGATAATGTACATGTGCTAATATGCTCAGAATGACGGCTGTTAAAGCTGTGATAGTTGGCTCCATCCCAACTCTCACACATCTTTACTTCACTCAGCAGCTGAACTAATGAGTGCAGTTCTAATAAAGGTAGATGATGTAAGTAAATGTGTCCTCTGCATTTGACCCATCTGTGGTAGTGAACACGCACTATTGAACTAGGCAGCCAACTCCACTGCCTGGGGAGCAGAGAGGGTGAAGGGCCTTGCTCAAGGGCCCAACAGTGGCAGCTTGTCGAGCCTGGGTATCGAACCCACAACCCTGTCATCAATAGCCCAGAGCTCTAACCGCTGAGCCACCACTGAGTCATGAGCTCCAGGCTATTGATGATTGACCTTGCCCCTTATTTGCATCCACCTAGCGACCACTTAGCAACGCCAGAGCAACCACCTTGCCCTTCACTTGCATCCATCTAGCAAGACATGCAACACCATGGCAACGATTCGGAAACAGAATATCAGCCGCCTAGCAACACCAAAGTAACCACCTAGCGACTAGAAAAATCGTCATATTTCCTGCAAAAACATCCCTTTACTCATGTGGATAAATTTTTGGTTGTGTTTTGGTCCTTGAAACGGGGTTCACCAGAGTCCACCTTACACCAAAGTAACCACCTAGCAACTCCCTAACGACTCCATAGTAAGCACCTAGCAAAAATGTTTCCACCCTAGTGATCACATAGACACAACAGCCTTGCATCTGCCTGGAGGTGGCAACCACTTCAGCTCTCTACGCTTCTCTAGTTACCATTTTCTAAGAGCTATAAGAACTGTCCACTAAGCCGTTTAAGACGCCTGTCAGTAAATATGCAGTCTGTCGTCTGTGACGGAGTTTATTTTTGGGGTGTGGGACCTGACCTTCAGCTCTGACCCACTACAGAGGAACGGTGCAGCAGCATCCCTGCTTATCTCCCAATAACTCTTCCCTGTCGCCCGCGTGATTAACCCCAGCTGCAGCTACGCGGAGTCGAGCTAGGAGAGGGAACTGATGCCACGGCTGACCCCAACTTCCTGCTGGAGGTCATGGAAGTCAATGAGAAGCTGGCGGAGAGCCGGAGCAGAGAGGACGTGAACGCCATCGGGCAGGCGGTGCGAGGTGGGTAGGAACCACACCAGAATCATCTGCGCTGGGCGTTTCTACAGAGCTGGTGACATGTGGCTTCACCCACGTTTCACCGGTAGACCTTGTTTGTTTGACCTCTTGTGGCCTGAAGCACATTCTGTAGAAACGCTCAGAGCTGTTTTCAATTTTTCCCTCCCTTTTATTTATTTCCACGTTGCTGCGTTATTAATTTGCACAGGTTGTGCTCCTCTGTGAGCAGCTTTGGCACTTCCATTTTCATCCATTTAAGCAAGGGCCCATTTCCTGCTGTAAATACATGTCATCCTTTCTTCCCTCCTCCAGAGACATTGAAAGACTTGACTGAACAGATGAATACATCGCTGAACAAAGGTATCTCCCTCTTTTCTTCTCCGCTCCCCTTAAATTTGACACTGGCACACTCTGCCAAGGTCGCTGTTAAGTGCGAGAGGAAGCGCTTTCCCACATTTCCTTGACTCAGCGGAGGTAAAAATGGTTGATATTTTTTTGTGGCAATCTTCCGACCCTGTTCTTTTTTTTTTTCTTATGTTTCAGCAGGAGACCTACAGTCAGCCAAAGATCTTTTGGCCCGAATGAAATATTTTGCTAATCTGGAGGAGAAGGTAAAAGAGAAACTGACAGAGAACTTGTGAGGGGGTGGAGAAGGACTCTTATCCAAGGTTTCCTCCACACACACACACACACACACATACTTACAGCTGTATTTCAGTTTGATCATGTCGTTTTAAAGATGAACACATTGTAAATGAAAGTATATTTTAAAAGTAAACCAACTTTGTCTTTAAATAAATACACTGTTATCCCATCATTTGTCTAATCTCAAATAAATGAACCCTTTAACAGTCAAACTCATTGCATCGAGTCATTTACTGGTAAAATTGTGTTTCTGGATCCTCCTAGTCCCACCCCCCCCAGCAGATATGCAAGTCAACCAGCTGGTTGCATTGCCCAGTTAGGGTAGTTCTAGGCATGAACTAACCCAGTATTACGTACATCACTATAATACAATAGCGCTATCATATAATCACGTTTACTGAGCTAAATAAAACATGGCACATGTCCATCCCATCAGTTGCATTCATGTTAGAGTCTAATGTGATGTATATAGCTAATCTTGATACTTAAAGCTTAGCTATGATGGCTGTTATAGATTGCTATTATGTAAAGAGTAAAGAGGTTTGAAGATCTGAAGGTACATCACATACTTTCACACATACCCTTCTTTCCAGAAAGGAAATTGGTGATTTGATCTTGTGCAGTGTTTATGCTGTGCTAGCTGAGAGAGCGTCCATTTCGGTTAACCCTAACTGGGCAACTCAACCGAGCGGTCACACACAGTTTTCAGTGTAACATTTTACTGTCACGCTTCTCTTTTTTTTTTTTTTTTGCCAGTCAACAAAAATAATTATTAGGGGTGTAGAACCTATTTGATTTGATTTGATTTATTGATTATTTGTTTTTCTTACCTCAACTTTCTGTGTAGCTTGAAGTGAATTTTTTTTTAAAGCGGCATAACAATACACTTCCAATTTCTGAATTATTTTGAAAATGATATCCTTTTACAATGTTGTCACCCAGGAGATATAATGAGCATTACATACACTATTCAATGAGGAGAATAAGGTCAAACAGCCAAAGCCGAAGAAAAAGGGTCTACAGTGCGATTACAATGCCTGTTAAAGGGTTACATCTGATTTATGTAAAACCTGGATATGTCATACATATAACTCGATTATTTTCCCCACATTCACATGAGATCTTTAAGTCAAATCAGCTTAATTATAATTAGGTTTGGCACTTTTTACTAATCAATCAAGTCCATGTAACTGAGTCAGCTGCGCTGTTTAATAACATACAGTGACTTGTAGAGTTTGTTTGTGCAGTATCACCTCTTTAAAGCAGCGTTATGGAGAATTGGTATGTCTTGCTCCTGGGCTCCCCCTACAGCTGAGAAGTGGATTTCACAAGTTAAGCCACCCCTCATATAGGACACGCTGGACACATGCATTTCTGGATAGGCTGAGAGCTCCAGAAGCAGCATCTGAAGGTAAAGAAGTACGTGGGCTGAGGCGGTAGAGTGATACAATAGGATTTTACAGTAATATGACTCAGTTTACGCAGCGTTACACAGTTCTGGCAAAAGGTCTTGTCTTGTTCCTCCAAAGCTCCATAGTGCAGCAACCGCTTTTCAGACCGGAGTGGGAATTACAGAGACGCTGTTCTCCCTGTTACAGTCAGTGGAGCATCAATATGAAGCTGAAGAATATTTTAAGGGAAATTTGCTGCTATAATGTTGCTTTAAAGGCTCCGCCGGAACATCTAGGTGCCAGATACCACAGATATCACCACCTTCAGGTATATGTATATATATTATATATTGTGTGTGTTTGTGGACACTAATGAATGCATTTAACTACTTTAAATTGCATCCATTGCTGACACAGATGTGCACTTGCACACTAAGACAGCTTGTCTAGTCCCTGTAGAAAAGTACTGCCAATACAATAGGGCTCTCTGGAGCAGATAGACATCTTATTGGCTCAGTGTGAACTAGAAGGGTATAAAGCCCCCCCCCCCCCTCCTCCAGCATTGCACTGTGGAGCAGTGGAAGAACTGTGCTCTCTGGTCTGATGGATAGTGGTGCTCCATTCAGTACTTTTTGGAGGAGTAGGGGAGTTGGAGTTGGGTGGGGAGGTGGGGCTGGTGATCATCCAACATCCTGACCTCAGTAAGACCCTCGTCACAGAGTCAGTTACTCCAACAAAAGCAGGATAAACGTTCTTATATTTTCGGAAGAAACAGCGAACGAGGAGGTGTCCCATTACTTTTGTCCAGCAGTGTATGCTGTTTTATGAGAGGCCAACCACTGAAAATAATGCCTCTTGCTGAAGCGCTTTGGCTGTGCTAGTTTTCTGTGCGGCTGTTTGTGTAGCGCTCTCCATGATGAATGTGTGTTATTTCTCTGTAATGTGAACTGATTCATTAGGCTGTAATTGGAGCGAGTTTGGGCGAGATTGTGTCATCACTCTGGACGCCCAGTTAAACATCACACTCTTATTAGATACAGCTCCAGCTAAAGCGCTTTATTGCACCAGTTTGTTCCGTCGCTCAGGGTGGGGAATAAACCAAATTATCTAATAATCCACTTACCCATTCTGGATTTATGATTGTGTGTGTATCAGGAGAGAGGGAGAGAGAGAAAGTGTGTGTGTGTAGGTGTAGGTGTCGGTGCTGGAGAAAGTGAGGGTCTGAGGGAGAAGGTGGTGGAGTGTGTGAGAGAGCGCGAAAGAGAGTGAAAGTGTGTTTACACAAGTCAGCGAGAGAAAAAGAGAAAAGTGTGTGTACAAAAAATGTGAGTGTGTGTGTGTGTGTGTGTGTGTGTGTGTGTGTGTGTGTTGCTGTAATACCACCGCTAGACTGTAGAGAGAAGCATCTCCCCTGCAATTGTGGAAAATGACCGGAGTCTGTTAATGTACTCTTTGGTGCTGTACATGGTTCTTAAAGTGATGCCATATACACGCAATCAGGCTGGGCCTCATCTCTGATTGGCTAGCAGCAGAGGCGTGCTTTGAAGGGGATGTTGTGATTGGCTGCGTTCATCATAATTAACATCTGATCTGATGACGCTAGGTCAGCTGTCCTGTCCTGTAGCTCATTTCAGTTTTCAAGAGTGGGGAAGAAGCAGTAGCAGAAGTTATTGGGCACGGCTCTGGACACTAGGGCTGCGTCCCAATTGTGTACTACTCACTAATACTAGTATATGCCATATACTGATCTTAAGAGTGCACACAAAATATTCACATGATAAGCCGTTTTGTACTAACAGGAAGTGAGGAGATGTTGCTATGACAACAAACCTCACTGCTAGTTCTCCTGCCGCCGTAAGTAGCTCCTCCCTTTGCGTTTCACGTTGCATTATGGGATACCGGTGTCCATCGTAACCACACTCAAAAACCGACTGACACTTTTATCCATACTACACACTCAAAAACTAGCTAGTCATTAGTATGCAATTAGGACACAGCCTGGTTCTTTTGTGCCACCTTTTTGCTGTTTTTCACTTTTGGGACATACAGTTAATAGACAAAAGTATTGGGACACCTGATCATGTATTTTTTATCTTTTTTTGTTGGAGTAACTGTCTCTACTGTCCAGGGAATAACTCCCCAACCCAAAAGTATTTTATTTTCATTTTTACATATATTTTTATATATTTATGTATATTTTATTTATTTAAGTACTGCTGTCTGGGTAAAACTGGGTCCTTGGGTACCACAATTTCGTTCCACCCCATGTACCACATGTGATGCGAATGACAATAAAGTCTCCTTGAATCCTTGAATCCTTGAATCCTTGAATTGGATGGAGCAGCAGTTCTCCCACTGCTCCACAGCTCAATGCTGGGGGGCTTTGTACCCCTCTAAAGCCCACACCTGGCATTAGGCAGCATGGTGCCAATAGGTTCATTTTTATCTGCTTGGGAGAGTGCTACTCTATTGGCAGTCCTTCTATACTATTCTTTGTGTGTGTGTGTGTGCACATCTGTGTCAGCAAAAGTACCTCACTAACACTCTTGTGGCTGAATGCAATCAAATCCTCACAGCAATGCTCCTCCATAATCTAGCAAAAGAAATCCTTCTTTTTTTGCACAGTAGAGACAGTTACTGAACTCCTTATATATATATATATATATATATATATATATATATATATATATATATATATATATATATATATATATATATAATTGATTTTGGGAAGTAACAATGAATAAGCAAGTGTCCCAATACTTTTGTCCATAGAGTGTAGAGTGTTCTCTTTCCTGAAAATCCTGATTTATGTATGATTTATGTAGTTTATCAGAGTTCAGCTTCACCGTTGAGTTTAGAACAGAGTAGGAACAGGTCTGATTACTGCGTGAGGTGAGAAAAACAGCTCCGAGACGGCGGCGTGTTTTTAAGTCCTGACAGAATCCCCATAATGCCACTCGAGCCAGGCTTTATGTGCGTCCTGCAGTAATAGGAGCTGACTGCTTGCTGATTAACTCAGAAACAACAATGTCAGGCACCGGGTTTGACTCAGAGGCGACCCCATTTCCTTAATACATGTAGACGTATTAAACACTGGCGGCCCACTGCAGAGAGAGGGAGAGAGAGGGAGAGAGAGGGAGAGAGGAAGGGAGGATGAGGAGAGGAAATAGAGAGAGGGAGAGACAGAAAAACATGGAGAGAAACACAAGGAGGGTGAGTGAGAGTGCCAGACAGTGAGGGGGGAGAGAGAGAGAAGGATGGAGTGAGAGGGAGAGGAAGAGAGGGACGAGGGAGAGGAGGATGGAAAAAGGGAGGGCGGATGGGGAGGAGAGAGAGAGATGAGAAAAGATGCAAGGAGAGAGAAGAGGATGGAGAGAGGGGAGGAGGATGGAGAGAGGGGAGGAGGATGGAGAGAAGAGAGGAGGATTGAGAAAAGAGAGGAGGATGGAGAGAGAAGGATGGAGAGAAGAGAGGAGGATGGAGAGAAGAGTGAAGGATTGAGAAAAGAGAGAAGGATGGAGAAAAGAGAGGAGGATGGAGAGAGGGGAGGAGGATGGAGAGAAGAGAGGAGGATGGAGAGAAGAGAGGAGGATGGAGAGAAGAGAGGAGGATGGAGAGAAGAGAGGAGGATGGAGAGAAGAGAGGAGGATGGAGAGAAGAGAGGAGGATGGAGAGAGAGAAGGATGGAGAGAAGAGAGGAGGATGGAGAAAAGAGAGGAAGAGAAAATAGGAAAATAGAGGGAGTAAGAAAGGGAGAAGTAGAGGGAGAGAAGGATGGAAATAGGGAGGTGAGAGAGAGAGAGAGAGAGAGAGAGATGAGGAAAGGGGCAAGGAGTGAGGGAAGGATGGAGAGAGAGAGAGAGAGAGAGAGAGAGAGATGAGGAAAGGGGCAAGGAGTGAGGGAAGGATGGAGAGAGAGAAGGATGGAGAGAAGAGAGGAGGATGGAGAAAAGAGAGGAAGAGAAAATAGGAAAATAGAGGGAGTAAGAAAGGGAAAAGTAGAGGGAGAGAAGGATGGAAATAGGGAGGTGAGAGAGAGAGAGAGAGAGAGAGAGAGAGAGATGAGGAAAGGGGCAAGGAGTGAGGGAAGGATGGAGAGAGAGAGAGAGAGAGAGAGAGAGAGAGAGAGAGAGAGATGAGGAAAGGGGCAAGGAGTGAGGGAAGGATGGAGAGAGAGAGAGAGAGAGAGAGAGATGAGGAAAGGGGCAAGGAGTGAGGGAAGGATGGAGAGAGAGAGAGAGAGAGAGAGGGGAGGAGAAAATGGAGAAATAGAGCAGATGAGGGAGAAGTAGGGAGGGTTGGAGGGAGAGGGAGAGAGAATGAGCGTGCACGAGAGAACCAGGAATGGAGGCAAGATGGGGAAGGAAGAGAGGATAGAGGGAGATGAAGATAAAGAAAGAGGTGAGGAGAGAGAGAGAGAGAGAGAGAGAGAGAGAAGAGGATGGAGAAAGAGTGGAAGAGTGAATATAGAGGGAGTGAGGAAGGGAGAAGAGAGAGAGAGAGAGAGGAAGACAGTGAGGGGAGAGAGGAAGGAGAAAAATGAAAAAGTAGGAGAGAGAGAGGAGGATGGGAAAGGGAGAAATAGCGAGAGGGGGAGGGAGAGAAGGATGGAAACAGGGAGGTAGGATGGGGAGGATAGAGGGAGAGTGATAGAGAGAGATAAAGATACAAGGAGAGAGAGAGGAAGAGAAAATGGAGGGGGAGAGAGAGAGGATAGAGGGAGACAGAGATAAAGAAAGGCGAGAGAGAGAGAATGAGAGAATGATGGAGAAAGGGTGGAAGTGAAAATAGAGGGAGTAAAAAAAGGAGAACTAGAGAGAGGGAGATAGGGGGGTTAGATTGGAGAGGAAGAGGGGATGAGTAAAGCGGCAAGAGAGAGGAGGGGATGGATAAAGGGAGGAAGACTGGAGAGGGAGAGGGAGCCAGAAAGTGACGGAGAGGATAGAGGGAGACAGAGATGGAGAGAGGGAGAGAATGAAGGAGGAAAGGGAGAGAGGGAGTTGAGAATGAGAGGGAGTGGTGGAGAGAGGGAGTGGTGGAGAGAGGGAGTGAGAATGAGAGGGAGTGGTGGAGAGAGGGAGTGAGAATGAGAGGGAGTGGTGGAGAGAGGGAGTGAGAATGAGAGGGAGTGGTGGAGAGAGGGATGTGACCTATTTATTATTCATCTCGTAATCTGAAGACATCTACCGCCCCGCCAAATTAATGAGAAAACATGATTGACCAATTGTGAAGCCCCAGCGCTCTCCACAGACTCTTTGAAATTGAGTTTGAGGCAGAGGGGGAGCGAGAGAGGGAGGGAGCGAGAGCGCGAGAGGGAGAGCAGGCGAGGGAGGAAAAACAAGCTTTGAGGGTGGGGGTGGGGGTGGGGGGGCAGAGATGTGAAATTGACTTGAATGGCAGGAGAGCACACTGAAGGTGTGTGTGGAAGCTTGACTCCTGTTACGAGTGTAAAATGTGATTAACAGTGAAAGCAGCTGTTTGCATAAATGAACTGTATTATATACACTATAGGGACAAAAGTATTGGGACACCTGCTCATTCATTATTTCTTCTGAAATTAAAAGGTATTAAAAGAGTTGATCCTGCTTTTGTTGGAGTAACTGTCTCTACTGGCCAGGAAAGACAGTTTAGTTTTCTGCTAGATTCTGGAGGAGCATTGCATTGCTGTGAGGGTTTTATTGCATTCAGCGGCTACAGAGTTAGTGAGGAAAGGATGTTGAATGATCATCACCCCACCTCATCCCCAACCAACTCCTCAACTCATTGCAAATGTATTGGATGGAGCTCCACCACAATCACTCCAAAGAACACAGTTCTTCCACTGATCCACAGCTCAATGCTGGGGGGCTTTAGACCCCTCTAGCCCACACCTGGCCCACATTAGGTAGCATGGTGCCAATAGGTTCATGATGGTTATCTGCTCTAGAGAGTCCTATTCTATTGGCAGTACTTCTTCTCTACATCGACTAGATAAGCTGTGTGTGTCTATCTGCACATCTGTGTCAACAATGGGTGCAACGTAAAGTAGCTGAATGCATTCTGGATACATAGCTGGATTATATACACTATTTGGACAAAAGTATTGGGACACCTGTTCATTCTTTCATCCTTTTTTCTGAAATCAATGGTTTTGGAGTTGGAACTGGTCTGTACTGTCCGGGTCAGGAAATGTTGGATGATCACCACCTCCACCTTATCCGGAATGTATTGGATGGAGCACCACCATCACTCCAAAGAACACAGTTCTTCCACTGCTCCACAGCTCAATGCTGGGGGGCTTTAGACTCCTCTAGCCCACGCCTGGCCCACATTAGGCAGCATGGTGCCAATAGGTTCATGATGGTTATCTGCTCTAGAGAGTCCTATTCTATTGGCAGTACTTCTTCTCTACAGGGACTAGACAAGCTGTATGTATCTCTGCACATCTTTGTCAGCAATGGGTGCAACGTAAAGTAGCTGAATGCATTCTGGATATATAGCTGGATTATATACACTATTTGGACAAAAGTATTGGGACACCTGCTCATTCTTTCATCTTTTTTCTGAAATCAAGGGTTTTGAAGTTGGAACTGGTCTGTACTGTCCGGGTCAGGAAATGTTGGATGATCACCACCTCCACCTCATCCCGAATGTATTGGATGGAGCACCCCCATCACTACAGAGTACACCGTTCCACTGCATCTGTGAGTGGCCATCACACTTGGCTCACTAGTGTAGATTCAAGGCCTAGATATAAAAAGAAGCCTCTTCATACCAAAGCTCAGGTCTTATAAATGCTAATTGGCCTTGATTTAGCCTGTGAAAGCTACAGCTCTGCTGCGCTATGGTTTGAAGCTCGCCATTAATAGTCATAGGGTTTATTAAAAATACACGCACGTGTGCTATTTAGGCCCCTAGCGGCGCATTTGTTCCGTAAACATAAACACAGTGTATGGATTAGTATTGGTCCACTGGTCGATGCTGTGTTCTCCTGTTTACCTGTTGAGTCTCTGATCACTTTATTTAATCCGGAGCCACAGCAACAGCCACCTTAATTGGAGGCGCAGACGTTTCAAAGCGATATAAGGAGATAACCGCATCACGCTGGGGGACGAATCCTCCATCAGCTTGGAAAGTGCAGACTTTATTATGACATTTCCACCAATTTTAATAAGGTTCGGTCTTTGTTCTTCTATTGAGATCCGTTTCCTTCCTCCCCCTGCTCGTTTAAACTGTTATGAGGACTTGACGGCCACATCCAGAGGGCTGGAAGGCTCTGGCGCTGTGGTGCTGCATTAGTGCATAATGTTCCTGTAGGCGCTCACCTCGCCACGGCACTTTCCTAAGCTTTGGATATGAGAGCGGCAGGGGCATCTCTGGGAAGTGTGTCTTGAGCAGCACCAGGCTGAATGCGATGCTCGCCAGAAAGACAGCAGGGATTTTATGGGCAGAATTATGAAAATGACTGGACTCCAGTCCTCCTGATTAGAATTCCAGCTTTTTGTGAGTTTCAAATTCTCCTTCCAAGCCGCTCTTAATTATACACTATATGGACAAAAGTATTGGGACACCTGCTCATTCATTCATCGTTTCTTTCAAAATCAAGGGTATTAAAAAGAGTCGATCCTGCTTTTGTTGGAGTGACTGTCTCTACTGTCCAGGGAAGAAGGCTTTCTACTAGATTTTGGTGGAGCATTGCTGTGAGGATCTGATTGCATTCAATGACACAATGAGTATCAGTGGCATTAGTGAGGATGATCAGTTCTGGAAACACTACGGCATTTGGAGAACCCAGTTCAGCTGCTCCAACGCCCAGTGCTCGCTAGTACCCGCTTGGCATTTGACATGGTGCCCTCAGGCTCCGGTGATTTCGGAGCATTGCCGTGAGGATTTGATTGCATTCAGCGACAAGAGCATTAGTGAGGTTAGGATATGTTGGATGGTCACCACCTCTTCTCATCCCCATCCCCAACACAGTTCCACTTCTACACGGCTTTATTCCCTCTAGCTCACGCCTGACTTTAGGCATGGTGCCAATAGGTTCCTGTTTATCTACTCCAGAGAGTCCTATTCTATTGGCAGTGCTTCTCAACGCAGACTATACTAGCCCTGTATGTGTGTGTGCATTTGCACATCTATGTCAGCAATAGGTGCATTCATTAGAAGGGGTGTCCACAAACATTTGGACATATAGTGTACTAACCCATTGTGTAAGGGGTTCTTTTGAATCGTATTTATTAATATTATTATTATTATTAATAAAAGAATCATCAATTTAACCATTACCCAGGAGGCCACAGCTCATCCACATTTGAATTCCATCCTCATGTGTTGTGAGCTGGGTTGAAGCTGGGCTGGACCATATGTGGGTCCCTGAGCACCAGTTTGAGAACCATTGCTTTAGGGCAATGTTTTTCAGCTCCAATCCTAAAGATCCCCTGTCCCAACACACCTGATCCTGAAGGGCTTGGTAGTGAGCCGAGCAGCTGGATGAGGTGTGTTGCAGTAAGGAATAGCTGAAACTATACAGGCCAGTGTTTCCCTGGGATTGGAGTTTTGCTTTAGGGAACATGGGAGTGTGGTTCTTCTATGAGATTTCTCAGAAACCTCACACAAAGATATCTCCAATTAAATCCCAGTTTTTTTTTTTTTAGTGCTGTTCATTATTTTTAAGTGTTTGGACCATGCCCTTAGTATACTGTGGTGGTGTGGGAGAAGAATGTATGATGGTATAAGAGTGAGGAAACTCTAAACCCCTGGATTGGAGTTCAGGTGGCTTTTGCTTTGAGCTAGAAGTCCAGAACCCCCTTTATTATTAATGGATTAATGGAGCCAAGACTGAGGGCTATGACTGGATTAAGGCTAAGGATTAAGAGACAGGGTGCTGGTGGTAGGGTATGGAAACTTTTTTCCATGTGAAGTGGAAGGTACATGTTAAATTGCCTCTAAATGGTCCCGTGCACTAAGGTGCTGCCACTATGATCCAAGGATCACTGGTTCGAATACCAGGTAATGTTCCTTGCCATCAGCAGCCAGAGTCAGAGAGAGCACAACTGGCCTGGCTCTCTCAGCGATGGGTTAATGGCACTTCTACTCGTAGTATGATGTTGGTCAGCACAGGCATCTGTTAGCTATTGTATCGGAGCTGGAAAGCCATGCTTTCCTCAGCGGCAGTTCGGAAACAAAAAGGCGATGGCTGGCGATGGCTGTCTTCATCCTTCATCCATCCCTCTAGTGATGGGTGTGAAGTTTGAGGTGGAATTTCTAAGGTGTTCAATTGGGAGAGGGGCTCTGAGTGGTCCAGTGGACTAAGGTGCTGCCACTATGATCAGAGGATCACTGGTTCGAATACCAGGTCATGTTTCTTGCCATCAGCGGCCGGAGTCAGAGAGAGCACAAGAGCTGTTATAGGGGTGGGCTGATGTCACTTCCTCCTCTTCATTCAGAGTTTCAATTATTATTCCAAGCCCTCCCCAAATGCAAGTACTTCCCAAATGTGCGCCACTAGGAACCCGTCCAGATAATTATCTCCATGGCCACAGTATCTGGTGTTGGTAATGGAAATCTGTTGGTGTTCTTGCCATCAGCAGCCAGAGTCAGAGAGAGCACAAGAGCTGTCTTAAGGGTGGGCTGATGGCACTTCCTCCCCACTTCACTCCTTTGAGTTTGATGTAGGTCAGCACAGGCAGAGGTGCGGAGGCGATGGCTGGAGTGTCTTCTAGCGTTGGGGGCATTGCTAGTGATAGGGGGAGATTACACTAACAGGGATTGGGTAATTGGCCTTCCAAATTCTGTCGAAAAATTTAATTAGCAATAAATTAATTAAAGGCACGGCATGTTCTTCCTCACAAACACCAGTTCTTTCAGATCAGACTCTTCATTCAGAGTCTCAATTATTATTCCAAGCCCTTCCCAAATGTGTGCCACTAAGAACCCGTCCAGATAATTATCTCCATGGCCACAGTATCTGGTGTTGGTAATGGAAATCTGTTGGTGTTCTATTTGGTTACAGCGTGGCTCAGTCCCAAGGAAAAGAAATGGAGCTTGGGATTTGTTTGATTGTGCTGATTTCACGCCTCATGTGCTTCCCAATGAAAATATATGAATCCTTTAATTTTTATAGGTGTGCTTGCCTGCTACCTCACCCATTCATTAGACATTATCCCAAAGCCATCTGCGCTGACTCACCACCACAAAGCCTGAAGATTGATCTGAGTCGATGTCGGGAGCAACTGGCGCTCAAAAGCAAATTGATATCCAGTGAAATCGATCCACAGCAACATGTCTGAGATAGAGGTATTCAAAAGAAAGACGTATCGAAATGCTGGAAACGTGACAGGAAACATCTCTTCCAGAGAGCTGCCCACCGGGATGCAGTCCCGGATTTTAATTAAAGATTGGCAGAGCATCAAATTCCAAGCACATCAGCAGGATCAGAAGGAATATCAGTGCTAAGATATTCTTTTGAAACTGTAGGAGGAGAAAAAAAAATGAGAAAAACCACAGGTATGAAAGAAATGGGGGAAAAAACACAAATGAAAGAAATCTCCAGCTGCAGGTTCTGAGGGAAGTCTTTGAGACTCGCTGATCCGGTGTCAAAAATGAAAAGATTTTCTCTCATTTTCTCTCATTGTATGCTCACTCTCAATTTTACTGATCTCTGATCAGACCTGTTATTACCTCAGCGCATTGATTCTGCATATTAAAGGTTGGTTTTCTTGGGAAATAAAGTTATTTAAATCAATTTATCAGCAGTAATAGATTCTTTATCTCTGTGTAAATCCCTCTGCAAAATCTCCTGCTTTCATCTCCAACACTTACTCTGCTCTTATTCTTCAGACAATGGGCTCGGACTCTTTTCGGAGGAAATCCTTTCTTTAACTTGGACTATAATGTCACAGCTGGCACTGCGATTTTCTTGGCTTTTCACGAGAAGTTCAGGCCTCATAAATTTCGGTAACTTTATAGTCTGCGGTATTTCCAGGGGGAGCATTCTCGAGTAGGTTCAGAGCTGTAGGCCGGGGGTTCTTACCCTGAAATGAAGCACTACCCAAATTCTCATGAATGGCAGTATATAGATTTCAAATAAATGACATATACACAAATGTCATATGTGTGTGTATATATAGAGACAAAAGTATTGGGACACCTGCTCGTTCATTGTTTCTTCCGAAATCAAGGGTTATCCTGATTATTAAAGATTATCCTGCTTTTGTTGGAGTAACTGCCTCTACTGTCCAGGGAAGAAGGCTTTCTACTAGATTTTGGAGGAGCATTGCTGTGAGGATTTGTTTGCATTCAGGTGTGTTAGTGAGGTCAGGATCTCATCCCAAACCAACCTCCCAACTCATCCCAAAAGTATAAGATAGAGCACCGTCCATCATTCCAGAGAACACTGTTTCAATGCTCCACAGTGCAATGCTGGGGGGGCTTTATACGCCTCTAGCCCATATTTGGCTTTAGGCATAGTGCTAACAGGTTCAGGCCTATCTACTCTGGAGAATTCTATTATATTGGCAATACTTCTCTACAGGGACTAGACAGGTGTGCATTTGCACATTGGTGTCAACAATGGGTACAATTTAAAGTAGTTGAATACATTCATGAGACAAGGTGTCTTCAAACATTTGGACAATATATATATATAGTATATATATAGCTATTTATGCAAGATTTTTCTTTCTTTCTAGGGTTAGGGCTGGGATTAGTTATGGTTAGAGTTAAGTTAGGGTTCAGGTGAGTAGGGTTATGTTTGAGTTGCTTAGGGAAGTTAGGGTTAGGTTAGAAGGTGGTTAGGGCTGGGGTTAGTTATGGTTAGAGTTAAGTTAGGGTTAGGTTAGAAGGTGGTTAGGGCTGGGGTTAGTTATGGTTAGAGTTAAGTTAGGGTTAGGTTAGAGTTTGGTTAGGGCTGGGGTTAGTTATGGTTAAAGTTAAGTTAGGGTTAGGGTTGGTTAGAGTGGTTAGGGCTGGGGTTAGTTATGGTTAGAGTTAAGTTAGGGTTAGGGTTGGTTAACGTTTGGTTAGGGCTGGGGTTAGTTATGGTTAGAGTTAAGTTAGGGTTCAGGTGAGTAGGGTTATGTTTGAGTTGCTTAGGGAAGTTAAGGTTAGGTTAGAAGGTGGTTAGGGCTGGGGTTAGTTATGGTTAGAGTTGAGTTAGGGTTGGTTAGAGTTTGGTTAAGGCTGGGGTTAGTTATGGTTAGAGTTAAGTTAGGGTTAGGGTTGGTTAAAGTTTGGTTAGGGCTGGGGTTAGTTATGGTTAGAGTTAAGTTAGGGTTGGTTAAAGTTTGGTTAGGGCTGGGGTTAGTTATGGTTAGAGTTAAGTTAGAGTTGGTTAGAGTTTGGTTAGGGCTGGGGTTAGTTATGGTTAGAGTTAAGTTAGGGTTGGTTAGAGTTTGGTTAGGGCTGGGGTTAGTTATGGTTAGAGTTGAGTTATATATGTGTGGAATAACAGAGTGACTTTGTTGATGTTCTTAAAGCAGCATAATGCAATATACTATTTTTCTCTAGAGCTCCCCCTACTGTTGGGAAGTTTAATTGGCTCCTTCATGCAGAATCATCACTGTATGTGAAAGAAGCATGTGGACTGAGGTGGTAGAGTAATGCTACAGGGTACTATGTGTCTTGGGATACGCAGCATTGTTGCCCACTTCAGCAAAGTAACATAGTCCAGTTAGCAGCATGCTGGAGTAGTCTGGAGTCGCAACAATACTATTGACACTATTCACTTTATTACAGGTCAGATGAGCGTCACAGTGATTTTGAAGCTATTTTGTTATGGTAAAAACACTGCATAGTGTTGCTTTAACGTCCAGATGTTCTTAACCTTTACCTAGACTCAGTAGCGCTCCTTTAATGTAAGCATAAATGTCATAAAGTTCAGTCATACTTAATCAGTGTACTTATTCACTGTGAAGTGAACAATTGACCTGCTGACTTTCTGTGTGGATCTACATGTGTAGGCAAAACCACAGTTATCAGTGAAGTTGCTCATTACTGGCTGCCGGCTGCAGCGGAAGAGCTAATTAAAGCTTTCAGACAAGACAGAGGAAAATGTCTGGATATTAATATTGGTTATAATTGTGTCACAACAATATGACTCAGAAAACATGACCTTGTATTTTTCCTTCATCAGTATGCAGCCGGGGTGTTAATCATGATGAAACTTTTAATCCTTCAGTCAAATTACCTCTGCTTCACCCACACAGCAAGTCTGACCCGCAGGGTTCAAACACGGTTGTCTCCACAATCTTCTGGAGTGGTGCTGGGTTATATAACATGTACTGGTATACTGGTTTTGGGGAGGGTAATTTGACCTCTACATATGTTCACATTGATAGCAAACTCTCTGGTTGAGATTCTAGTCAGATTGGTTAGAGTTTGGTTAGGGCTGAGTTAGTAATGGTTAGAGTTGAGTTAGGGTTCAGATGAGTAGGGTTATGTTTGATTAGGGAAGTTGGTTTAGGTTAGAAGGTGGTTAGGGCTGAGGTTAGTTATGGTTAGAGTTAAGTTAGGGTTAGGGTTGGTTAGAGTTTGGTTAGGGCTGGGGTTAGTAATGGTTAGAGTTGAGTTAGGGTTCAGATGAGTAGGGTTATGTTTGAGTTGGTTAGGGAAGTTAGGGTTAGGTAAGAATGTGGTTAGGGCTGGGGTTAGTAATGTTTAGAGTTAAGTTATGGTTAGGGTTGGTTAGAGTTTGGTTAGGGCTGGGGTTAGTACTATTTAGAGTTAAGTTAGAGTTGGTTAGAGTTTGGTTAGGGCTGAGTTAGTAATGGTTTGAGTTGAGTTAGGGTTCAGGTGAGTAGGGTTATGTTTGAGTTGGTTAGGGAAGTTAGGGTTAGGTTAGAATGTGGTTAGGGCTGGGGTTAGTTATGGTTGGATAGGGTTAGGGTTTAAGTGTGTACAGTTAGGGTTGGTTAGGGTTAGGTTAAAGTTTGTTTAGGGCTGGGGTTAGTTGAGTTGAGTAAGGGTAAGGGTTTGGGTTGGTAGGGTAACATTAAGGGGGGTTGGGTTAGGTTAGGGTTAAGGTGGGTACGGGTTAGTTATGGTTAAGAGTAGGGTTTGAGTGGGTAGGGTTACATTAAGGGGGGATTAGGGTTAGCATTAGTTTGGGGTACATTAGGATAGCGTTAGGTTAGGGTTCAGGTGAGTTCGGTTAGAGCTGGAGTTAGTTATGGTTAGAGTTGAGTTAGAGTTAAGGTTCAGGTGAGTAGGGTTATGTCAGAGTGGGGTAGTTATGAGGTTAGGGTTATGTTATGTTAGGGGAAGGATTAGATTTTTTTAGGTCAAAGCTAAAATAAAGTATTAAGTTAGATTATGGTTTGGTTAGGGTAAGAATGGGGTGTTAGTGGTTGGTTATGGTTCGAATTGAGTTAGGGTTCAGGTGGCTAGGATTAGGTTAGGGTGGAGAGATAGGGTTAGAGTTACCGTAGAGTTGGGGTTAGTTATGGTTAGAGTTGAGTTGGGGTTATGGTTAGGGTGGGGTAAGTGTTAGTGTTAGGGTTAAGTTGTAGTATTATTAGGTTCGATTATAGTTTGGTTAGGGTAGGAATGGGGTGTTAGGGTCAGTGTTTGGTTAGGTCTGGATACCATTTGTTAGGTTTAGAGTGGAGTAGGGTTATGTTAAGGTTGGTTAGGGTTAGATTAGAGTGAAGGGCTGGGGTTAGTTAAGGTTAGAGTTGAGTTAGGGTTCAGGTGGCTAGGATTAGGTTAGGGTGAGCGTACAGGGTTAGAGTAGTATTTGGTTAGGGTTGGTATGGGTTAGTTACATACAGTTAGGTTGGGGTTAAGTTTAGGGTTAGTGTAGGGGTCAGTTAAAAGGAACCCTACAAGAGCATTAGTGTAGCCAGGTACTGATGTTGGATGATCAGTTCTGGATCACAAATATCACTCCAACTTTCGGACGTAGTTCCATCACTCCAGAGAAGCCAGTTCTACTGCTCCATTATTGGCCATTGCTGGTGGCCTTTATACCCCTCTAGTCTCTGGCTTGGCTTTGGTCATGGTAACCTTAGGCTCATTTGTGGCTTGTCTATGAGAAATGGTGTCTGGATACGTTTGGACATACATTATATGGGCAAAAGTATTGGGACACCTGCTCGCTTATCCTAGTCCTTATTCTGCTTTCTACTAGATTTTGGAGCATTGCTGTGAGGATTTGATTGCATTCAGCAACAAGAACATTAGTGAGGTCAGCATGCTGGACGATCACCACCCCACCTCATATCCCCAACTCCCCAACTTATCCCAAAAGTATTGGATAGAGCACCAGCATCATTCCTGAGAACACGGTAGTTCCACTGCAGCTCCACAGCTCAGTCCTGTGGGGCTTTAGGCATGATGCCAGTAGGCCCATGTTTAACTGCTCCACAGTTCTCTACAGAGAACTTCTCTACAGAGACTAGACAAGCTGTGCGTGTGCAATTGCATATCTGTGTCGGCAGTGGGTGCAACTCAGAAGGGGTGTCCACAAACTTATCGGCAAATAGTGTATAGTTCTCCCAGGTCTCCACTGAAGCACTCAGTTGATCATTCAGTGGGAAATGTCTGATTTCGCCCAGTCAACAAAGCGTGCCCTCTGCTATCTCCCTGGCCGGCGATGGCGGGATAATGATGATGCCTTTGTGTCCGTCTCACCTGGTTTCTGCAGAACCGCAACCTTTCAGATGGTTCCCTGTTTCCATGACAACCGCATCCTCTCCTCTGCCTGCCTGCCTGCAACTTTAACCGAACAATAATCACCTAAAAAAGGGCTGATTATGGATTTTGTAGTCATCGCACCTTTATCGATCCTGCCCTTCTTTTCTGCTCTGATGGGAGAGGATGCGCATGCAGAGTGGACGGGTCTGCCTCATTTTCTTTTTAATTCCCTCCCCCTGTGCGCGAGTGCGCGAGTGTAGGAGGGGGAGAGTGTGAAAGGGGGACGGTGTGAGTGATTTTGCTTCTATTGAGGCTCTGATGCAGAACCTCTGAGCGTTAAATTGATCAAGTCATTAGTGGGCAATAAATTTGCTCGCTTTTGAAGAACGGCTTTGCTGTTACTCTCTCTCTCTCTCTCTCTCTCTCCCTCTCTCCTTCTCCCTCCCTCACACTTTCTTTCTCTCCTTCTCCTTCTCTGCCTCTTGCTCTCTTTTTGCTTTTGGCCCCCTCTCTCTCTCCTTTCACTCTCTCACCCTCTCTATATCTTCTGTACTCTCTCTCTCTCTCTCTCTCTCTCTCTCTCTCTCTCTCTCTGTGTGCATTTCTCTATTTCTTGCTGTTTTCCTCCCTCTCTTTCTCCTGCTCTCACTTCTGTCACTCACTTATTCTTATTCTCACTCACCCTTTCTTTTCTTCTCTCTCTCTCTCTCTCTCATACTCCTTCTTGCTGTCTTCCTCCCTCTCCTACTCACTCTCTCTTACTCACTCACTCGTCCTTTCTCTTCCTTCTGTCACTCTCTCTCCTAATCTCACCCTTGTTCCTGCTCGCTTTTTTAGTCTCTCTCTCTCTCTCTCTCTCTCTCTCTCTCTCTCTCTCTCTCCCTCTCTCTCTCTTATTCACTCACTCATTCCCACACCCTCTTTGTATTCACCACATTTTCTTTCTCTTGCTCTCTCTCTCTCTCTCTCTCTCTCTCTCGCTCACTCTCCCTTTTTTCCGTCTTTCTCTTTCACACTCTCTCTCTCTCTCTCTCTCTCTCTCTCGCTCACTCTCCCTTTTTTCCGTCTTTCTCTTTCACACACTCTCTCTCTCTCTCTCTCTCTCTCTCTCCCTCTCTCTCTCTTATTCACTCACTCATTCCCACACCCTCTTTGTATTCACCACATTTTCTTTCTCTTGCTCTCTCTCTCTCTCTCTCTCTCTCTCTCTCTCGCTCACTCTCCCTTTTTTCCGTCTTTCTCTTTCACACTCTCTCTCTCTCTCTCTCTCTCTCTCGCTCACTCTCCCTTTTTTCCGTCTTTCTCTTTCACACACTCTCTCTCTCTCTCTCTCTCTCTCTCTCTCTCTCTCTCTGCGCTGCGCTAGACAGGGGTTCAGTGCTGTACAGACAATAGCACTGGACCTAGCTCTGCTTTCACTGACCACAGGTAACACTATGAGACCAGGCTGAGACCAGGCCTACTGTCTGGGCCTCTCTCTCCTTTTTCCTCTCTCACATTTCACACTTCAGTCCCCCTCTTCTGTCTTTTCCTCCGTCTGTCTTACTGTCCCCTCTGTCTCTCTCTCTCTCTACATCTGTCTGTCTTTCTCGCTGCCCCACTTTCTCTAGTTCTTACAGATGTTTGTGATGCACTCTCCTGCTTAAAGGAGTGAAATTCAGCGCGAGATTGTTCTGAACGCTTCCTTTCTCTAAATAAGTCTCCAATTATCAGAAGTTCTGCTGTCTTTCACCTCAACACCACCAATCTGTTTACCTCAGTGGAACGGAGTGAGACAGTCTGATTACACACTGTCCTTAAACTCCTAGAATTATTTTCTTCCCCCTTTGTCTTCTTACATTCATTATATGTCTAAATGCTAGTTAAGCTCCTTGTACTGGGGGCATTCAGCTACTTTAAGTTCCATCCATTGCTGACACAGATGTGCAAATGCACACACACACACACACACACACACACTCACATTGCTTGTCTAGTCCCTGTAGACAAGTGCTAAAGTACTCTGGGGAAGATAGGCCCGAATCTATTGGCACCATGCTGCCCAATTAAAGGCGTGGGCTAGAGGGGTACAAAGCCCCCCAGCATTGAGCTGTGGAGCAGTGGAAGTAACTGTGGAAGTTCTTTGGAATGATGGTGGTGCTCTATTCCATACATTTGGCATGAGCTGGAGAATCTGCGATGAGGTGAGGAGGTGACCATCCAACATCCTGACCTCACTAACAGACGCTCTTGTCGCTGCAATCATGCAATCAACATCCTCACAGCCATGCTCTTCCAAAATCTAGTAGAAAGCCTTCTTTCTTGGACAGTAGGGACAGTTACTCCAAGAAAAGCAGGATTAATGCAGGATCAATGCAGGTGTCCCAATACTTAATTCAACCTTTGTATCTCCAAACAGCAACTTTACAGGAGGAGGAAAAAACCTTCTTACCTTTCAATGGAGGTCAATAGAAAAAGATTTTCCCTCTTGTCATTTTGGAGCGTTTCTATTGGTCCGTTCATCGTGGTATTTGGACACAATGTAAAGAACGACAGCCAGATTTATATTCTGTCAAAAAGTGAAAAATGGTCAATGGTCATACAAGTGGAGATACAAGGCTTTTGCTTGACGACAGTGAGACCAGCTATGATGCAGTGCCACCTTAAAATTTCAGCATAATTCAGTTAGACTCTCTCGCTCTCGCTTTACCACCCCCCTCACGTCACCCCCCCCCTTGCCCCCCCAAGCAGAATATGATTGTGTTTGGGCCTGTGCCTGGGATTGAGCTGATGTTTACGGGGCGCTGAGCCGAGTAAGGGGGGTTGGGGGGGGGGGGCATGCGGGATTCCCAGGCTTTAACTCGGCCTTAGCGCTGTTATTACGTTTGACAGGACACTGACCACATAACTCAATCTCGCCATCGTCCAGAAACCTGAAGGCCCTGCCGAGGTGCAGGCTGCCATTGACCTGCGGCGTCTGCGGCTGGTGGCTTATGAAACGGGACAGGCTCAACCCGAAGGCACGGATTACCTGCCTTAAAGCCGTCTTTTCCCCCCTTCCATCACTTCACACATATTGCTCGGCTTATGTGAGGAACGCGAACCGTGGCGACGCACCATCCTTGGTTTTTCGAGCCCTGCCAATCATCGCTGAGGTGCAAAATTAATCTCTCTCTCTCCGCGTTGTCAAGCGCATGTCGGTGAGGGCCCATCCATCTTTGAACCCACGTCTGTAATTTGGCAAGAACTGCTCTTTTGATTAATTCCCTGCCTCAGATGGCTGAAGGAGAGGAAAGATCAAACCATGACAGATTGATGGGCCTCTCCTCCTCTACCTTAACGCCCCTAACTTCGCAGTAATTGGACCGTATAAAAGAGTTATGTGGATTGTGTATTATTCACTAAATGTAGCGATACGGGGGGAAGGCAAGGCAGTGGAGGTTTTCAACCTGGGCTTCATCAACTTCATCGCCACACACTTCATCGAACAGCTGACAGCAATGGCTGAGAAACTGGAAAGCTCTGGCATTCGTGCAAAGGGAAGGTGCACGTGGTCCCTGTAGAAAATGCGGCCCTTCTCTGGTGGGTGGCCACGGCAGTGGTAGTTGTTAGGGGTTGGGTTTAGTGTTTTGGGGGTGGTGCTTTGAGGGGGTGGGCGTCTGTGAAGCATCCTTTAGTGATTAATTTGCCCTGAGGGATGAGGGTTCTCCAAAGGCTTGTTTACAAAAAGGTACTTTGAGGACCTCCACTCAAAAAAAGTGGAGGTCTCCAAGGGGTTCTTCAAAGCTCGCTTTCATCTCTGTGAAGGTACTCTGAGGACACAGGCCGACCACGGAGGCTCACCAGTTGAAATTTTCTGAAATCTTAATTATTATTATTATTATATTATGATTAATTGAGCATTTACCCTCGGTTACGATTAGCAAACGATGATACAAGCTGCTCGAGTTGCTCACTTGGCTCAGTGTTAGAGTTCTCCTCCATGTTGCTTCCATGTTACAGACTGGGTCACATGACTACACGAGTGGTAGCATGTTTTTAGGTGGACAGTTCATGAACGCACACAGTGGGGAAAGTATGTACAGAATGTGCCATTAGGGTGTGTTTGGAAATCATTAAAAGATCTCACGTTGGGTCCCGTCCCATTACCCCACCACCACAGGCCGCGGAAACCATGGTGGAATTTAGTGCAAGGCTGATACCCTCCATACGAAATGTGATGATGACCAGGTTTAACACCCTGCGGTGGCTCCACAGCTAGCACAGCTCTGTGTTTGGCAATACACACAGTAGGTGAACTGGCCAGGCTAAATTGCACTTAGGTGTATGTGTGAGTTTTATTTATTTATTTATTTTACTAAATTAATTCACCTTTTTTTCATTTTATTGCACCGGAAATGTTTCACAGAAGTCTGGATTAGGGACAAGGCCAAAGTACTGTTTTTTTTTTTACATTAATTTTAGTAATAAAAGTATTTCTAACACCAACTGATGACCTGGCCACATAAACGTTCCCCTAATTGAAGATTCAACTGGTTTTATTTATTTATTTTACTAAATTAATTCACCTTTTTTAATTTTATTGCACCAGAAAAGTTTCCCAGAAGTTTGGATTAGGGACAAAGCCAAAGAACTGGGTTTTTTAAAAACATTAATAAAACTGCTAATTAATTTTAACAAAAGGATTTCCCAACACCAGCTGATGCCCTGGCCACATAAAAGTTTCACTAATTGAAGATTCAACAGGGGATTTATTGATTTATTTTACTAAATTAATTCACTTTTTTATTTTATTGCACCAGAAAAGTTTCCCAGAAGTCTGGATTAGGGACAAGGCCAAAGTACAGTTTTTTTTTAAAACCTTAATTTAAAAACACTGCTAATTCATTTTATTAATAAAAGTATTTCTAACACCAACTAATGACCTGATTCAACAGGGGATTCAACAGGGGATTTATTTATTTATTATCTATTTATTTTACTATTTAATATAAATTAATTCACCTTTTTTATTTTATTGCACCAGAAACGTTTCACAGAAGTCTGGATTAGGGACAAAGTACTGGGTTTTTTAAACATTAATTATTTTTTGTTTTTAAATAAAAGTATTTCTAACACCAGCTGATGACCTGGCCACATAAAAGTTCCCCTAATTGAAGATTCAACAGGGGATTGATTAATTGATTGATTGATTTATTTATTTATTTTACTAAATTAATTCACTTTTTTAATTTTATTGCACCAGAAAAGGTTCCCAGAAGTCTGGATTAGGGACAAGGCCAAAGTACTGTTTTTTTTTACATTAATTAAAAAAACTGCTAATTAATTTTATTAATTAAAGTATTTCTAACACCAACTGATGACCTGGCCACATAAAAGTTCCCCTAATTGAAGATTCAACCATAACATAGAAATAATACTGTGCTGTAAACTCAGCTCCACCAGTTTGTTAGTCTACGGCAGTCTACGGCAGACAGACACACAGACAGTACGTTCACACGTTCGCACGTCTTCACAGCCCTTTCACTCTCACTCTCACTTTCAGTATGAGGAGTGGCTGCAAAACAGTCACTGATCAGTTATTTGACTTTGTTGAAGCTGCTGTGATGCATTGTGGGTTATTTCAGTATGAGCCAGGTGTTTATGTATTTGTCAGATTTGTCAAAAGAGCATAGCACCCACTGTCCTTCTAATGAATGTATTCAGCTACTTTAAGTTGCACCTGTTGCTGACACAGATGTGCAAATGCACACAGACAGCTTAGCTAGTCCCTGTAGAGAAGTACAGCCAAAGGAATATGACTCACTAAAGCAGATCAGCATGAACCTGCTGGCACCATGCTGCCTAAAACCAGGTGTGGGCTAATAGGGTAGTAAAGCCCCCTCCAGCATTAACTGTGTTCTCTGAAGTGGTTGTGGTGCTCCATCCAGTACTTTTGTGATGGGTCATCATCCTTATAGTAGTGGTCCTCCAAAATCTAGTAGAAAGCCTTCTTCTCTGGACAGTAGAATCAGTTACTCCAACAAAAGCAGGATAAGCACTTTTTAATGCCACTGTATTTGGGAAATACAGTAAACGAGCAGGTGTCCCAATACCTTTGCCTATATAGAGTGAATGTTAGCATCACCCAGCAGGTTTTTTTGCAGACTGACATTGTCTGAAGTATTTACAGAATTGTCCATAATAAGAAAAACGACCAGAGGTGCCATTAGGGTGTGTTTGGAACCCATTAAAAGATCTCACATTGGGTCCCGTCCCGTTACCCCCCCACCACAGGCTGCACCAACCACGGTGGATTTTAGTGCAAGACTGATACCCTCCATACGAAATGTGATAAAAAATGGGAGGTTACTCCAACAAAAGCCGGATCAGCACTTTTTAATACTAATGTTTTTGGGAAATACAGTAAACGATCAGGTGTCCCAATACTTTTGCCTATATAGAGTGAATGTTAGCATCACCCAGCAGGTTTTCTGCAGACTGACATTGTCTGAAGTATTTACAGAATTTTTCATAGTAAGAAAAACCATTAAGGTGGTTTGGAGGTGCCATTAAGGTGTGTTTGGAACCTATTAAAAGATCTCACATTGGGTCCCGGTCCCGTCCCGCATCACCACAGGCCGCACCAACCATGGTGGAATTCAGTGCAAGACTGATACCCTCCGTACGAAATGTGATAACAAATGGGAGGTTACTCCAACAAAAGCAGGATAAGCAAATACAGTAAACGAGCAGGTGTCCCAATACTTTTGCCTATATAGAGTAAATGTTAGCATCACCTAGCAGATTTCTGCAGACTGACATTGTCTAAAGGACCAAAGGCACTTCACCACTTTATCTTTGAAAGCTAAATGTACTGTATGCCGCTAACAATCCAGAGCTGTCGGCTTGCTTGGCTTATGCTAAAAGCCAACGTTGCACGGTTTGTGAGGAGGTTCTGAGAAATTGGTTTTGGGGAGGCAGCAGATTGCCTTAAAGTGGCATTATTAGTTAGTTTGTAGGCCGAGCGAAAAGCTGGCCTGACTGAATAAATGGATGGGCATGGCTTTAGTGCGTACTCAGCACTTAGCTAGGAATTGCTCCATGCGCCTGTGGAATGGGGTTTATCCTGGGTGGGGATGTGACTGGCGTGTCGAAGGAGAGGCTGGCTGAAAATGTAATTTTCCCCACCAGATGGTCTTGTCTGGTGCGAGGAGGCCCTCCACCTTCGATAAGGAGTTGTTTATTCCCTTTGGTTTTTACCGGGAGTTAGCGACATCTCAATCCCACAACTGACTTCAGTCTGTTCAAACAGATTCCTCTGCATGAAGGGAAGCATCTGCTGCACCTCGGCAACGAGCTCCGCACTAAGTGACACTTCAGATAGTTTGAATAGAGGCACTACGCACAGGCGGAGATTAGTCTGATACCGACGTAGTAAAGGAGGAGAGGGTTCGACTGGAAGAATGCTGAGATTCCCAAAGGAGTACAAGATATTAGCCCCATCTACTTCAACCTCCATTATTTTTTAATGGTAATCAGGCCGTGATCACCTCAGGATCTAAAGGCAGCCCATGAACAGAGTCCAGAGTAATACACTCTAAGCAAAAGAGGTTCTAGATAGGTCTGAAGGTCTTGTGGAGCACTTTTAAGGTGCTATAGGAGAACATTTTTTAACAAATTCTATAAAGAAAGAGGTTCTCCTTGTATGTGAAGAAGCGTTTTACCAATTAGAGAACCAAGAACCATTGCCTTTTCTGAGGAACCCCTAAAGTTTCTAGAAAGAACCATCTACGCTGTTAAAAGTAGAAGATCCTTGAGGAACATCTGGAGGTTCTTCTGTTTTAAACTGTGGAGGAACCTCCAAGAAAATGTTTTTAGAAGATACAGATTTCTTACAGTTTCCTCCATGGTTTCAAACTGAAGAACCTCCAAACGTTCCTCAAGGATCTTCTACTTTTAACAACTTTTAAACTTCAAGAAATCTGTATCTTCTAAAAACCTTTTCTTGGAGGTTCCTCAAAGTAACTTAAGACCTCCAGATGTTCCTCGAGGACCTTATATTTTTAACACTGTACAAAAGCTGTACCTCCAGAGAACCACAAATGGCTCTTTTTTTTTAGCCCACACCTGGAATTAGGCAGCATGGTGCCAATAGGTTCAGATTTATCTGCTCCAGAGAGTCCTATTCTATTGGCAGTTCTTCTCTACAGGGACTGGACCAGCTGTGTGTGTGTGTGTACGCACACTTCTACATCTGTGTCAGCAATAGGTGCATTCATTAGAAGGGGTGTCCACAAACATTTGGACATGTAGTGTACTAAGCAGTATAATTGCAGTGCTCGACGTCTGGCCGTTTGTGCAGCCTTATTTGGAGAAATTGTGCTGGCAAGGTGCCATCTGCTGCCTCTGTCCATCAACATTCGTGGTGGAAAGACACAGTCGCACGGCCACCTTGTTTATTTTTTTTTTGCTGGTCAGCACACTTCTGAACATCTCTCCTGTAAGTATGTGCCAGTCCAGGCTGGTGCTGTTTCAGTGTACCTGCCAGCAGCTGCTAGCATAATTACAGTGGCATGTCTTCCCCCATCCCTGTCTCTGCTGCCGGTATTAGCCAGAGAGATGCAGAAAGCTAGCAGATGTAGCGGTGCAACTGGAGGCATCTGCAAACTGCCGCTCTGATGGAGCTGAAATCATTTTATTCGGTTAACTGCTGGCTTAAAGATCCGGAAGGCTTCATTAGCTTATGGACATGGTGCTGGAACTCCCGGCCCGAGTGCATTTTCCACACGCTGCACCCGAGCTGTGGCAGCACTGGGCGACCAGACTGGATTTCACCTGGAGTTTTCTTGGGAACATGACCAGCGTTTCTAATTTGCTTTGGGAGACTTGCTGATTTTTATGCTACGTTCTTAAAAATTATGCCACTTTTGGTTTCCTGAAGAATCTTTCAATGCATGCTTCTTTATGTGCAGGACCTTCTTACATAATCTAAAGCTTCTTAACTAGTACATGCTTTTCCTTAAGCTACATTGCTAAAAATAAGGGTGCTGGGGCTCCAGAGTACAGCACCTGTCCAAGGCTTTGCCCCATTTTGGGATTATTAAGAGTTTCAAGCCTGGTGATGCCACAGCCATGCGTGTCCAGAAAGTTTAGAAAGTGGAACTGGCCTCGCTCTCCCTGGGTGGGCAAGATTGCTCCCCTTCCTTGTGAATGTGGGCATCTGTTAGCTGAGTAATAGAATTGCTCCTCCATGCAACACTGCCAATTATTGGTCAAATTTGGTGCCGCCAATGAACCCACCTGATTGTAGCTCCCCCTAGTGTAGCACTAGCAATGCTCCTGGCACTAGGAGGGTAAGGACTAAACCCATGTCCATGCCAAAAAAGGGAAAGCACTAGGTGGTCCCCAGCTCCACCGCACCAGCCAACATCGCCCTAAGCGGCAAAGCGGCATGACTCAGGAAAACATAATGTAGTGTAGTTAATTGGCTTGGTCATGCTTGGTCAGGTTGGCCATACTAGGAAACCTGCTAAACCATCAAACGCCTATGCTGGTCAACCAGCTTCAGTCTGTTGAATCAAACCGACCCCATCTGACAATGAAGTTAACAGTGTTAATCACCAACACCTGCCATGTCAGAAGTAAAGAACCCTGAAGTTCTTTACCAAAGGGTTCTATACCCTTAATGATGGACAATCCAAGCCAATAACCACTGAGATACATAAATATAAATATGATACATCGCAGGGGCATTACAATACAGTTCCCCTACTTCTTCATCCATGCTGAGAGATTCTGCTGTTAGCTCACTGTGGTCTGGGAATGAAGCTTTCATATGGAAAAAGGCCAGACATCTTAATCTTCCAAAAAATTTCAATGGACAGTTAGTGTGCCTAACTGCTCCTCCACGCAACACTGCCAATTATTGTACTTTTTTTGGTCAAATTTGGTGCCGCCAATGAACCCTCCCGATTGTAGCTCCCCCTAGTGTAGCGCTAGCAATGCTCTCGGCACTAGGAGGGTAAGGACTAAACCCATGTCTATGCCAAAACATGCAAAGCCAGCTCTTTTTGAACTGCCACTAATGTTCAGAGGAAAGCGCCGGGTCCCCAGCTCCACCGCACCAGCCAACATCGTCCTAGGAGTGATGAGGCAAGAGAGCGCCATCTACTCACCCAAGAGAGAGTACAACTGCTGATGGCTAGGAAACCTGCTAAACCATCAAATGCAAATGAAAACATACCCTGTGCTGGCTGTTAATTGCCAGGTGGGGTCGGTTTGATTGAACAGACTGAGGAAAAAAAAGAGAAGCTGGTTGACCAGCCTGGCTCTTGACCATGTCAGAAGTAAAGAACCCTGAAGTTCTAGACCAAAGAGTTTTCCTTTAATGATGGACAATCCAAGCCAATAACCACTGAGATACATAAATATAAATATGATACATCGCAGGGGCTTTCCGAAACAGTCCCCTACATCTTCATCCATGCTGATGGATTCTGCTGTTAGCTCACTGTGCTCTGGGAATGAAGCTTTCATATGGAAAAAGGCCAGACATCTTAATCTTCCAAAAACTCTTGTTACACATTAAGTTAATTGCTGGATCGTGAATGCACTAATTGCCGTAATGCACGATCCCATATGTATTTCTCAGTCGTGGAAATTGCCAGTGTGTCACTTCATCTGGAGGAATTATGGAGATGCATGTCTTCAGTGATTATGGAGATACATTTCTTGACGAGGCGCTCCCCCCAGAGGCTCTTCATTAGGCATTCTAACTGAGATTTACAAGGGGACTGACCCCTAGTGAAGGTGAGAGTTTAAATCACACCATGACGCTCCCAAAGCTCAAAATTACACAATTAAATATTTAACAAGGCCGAATGCCGCCAAGGTTCCAATAAGGCGGATGGTTTTAATTTCTTTCTCCTTTAGGAGAGCGCAAACAATTGCTTGGTTGAATGTTCTTGCCCTCCATCACATTTAAGACCCCTCCAAGTCTTTTGCTGAGACTAATGAGAGCATTTAACGAAGCCCGCTTCCAGGAATTAAGAAATTACCAAAAACAAGGCTATAATGAGAAGGAGTAAGTACTTCTTTATTGATTTTGCACAGGGCCAGCAATGAACATGCATAATTGGAGGTTGGCTTCCCCCCCCCCCAGAGAAATGATTCATTTTGCTCTCTGGACCTTTAACTCAAATAGTTCCATGATTCATGTTGATTTGAAGCCCAAATACAGCCAATTTAATACGATTTTGGAATACTTTATTAATGTTGACCTAAATTAAGCTTGAAATTGGACTGGAAATTGCAGGGACGCAGATTTCTCCTCTGCAACATTCAGAGAATTTTCTCTCTAGGGAGTCCATTCAGCTGTTTATTCAGTCCCTCACCATCTCAAGATTTGATTACTGCAACTTCCTCCTGCCTGGTCTTTCAATGTGTACCATCAGGGCCTTCCTTTAGGGCCTTCAAAGTCACTCCCGTGCTGCACACCCATAACTGGCTTCCTGTAGCTGTAGCCAAATCAGGGTTTGACCGTTGCTTTACACGGAGAAGAACTTGACCACTTTGGTTGGTAGGCCAGCGTCAGGGTTTTTAGATCTGACGCTGGCCTACCAACCAAAGTGGTCAAGTTCTTCTCCATGTAAAGCAACGGTCAAACCCTGATCCGTATCTAGAGCCTTTTCCTTTCTGGCACCAAGGCACTCTTTAAACGTTAACTGAAGACCCACCCCTCTTGAGAGCGCCCTAATGATTGTGTTCTAGCCATCACGATTTGGTTCATGTCTCAAAAGGTCTCAAAGAGTCCTATGCTTGCCTATTTTTCCTGCTTTTCACACCTTCAGCACCTTCAAGACCTAGCTGTTCCCGAAGCCTATGGGTTATCTTCAGTAAGGACCAAGAAAGAGGCAACCATGCTCTCACCTTAGCTACAGCATCTGCTCCTACAGAATATTCCACCAGTGCTTCATAGCATCCTCAAGAGCTCCTCAGTAGTGTTTCTTTGCTTCAAGCATATCGATCTTCCCTGTGTTTTGGCCATTGATAACGCCGTGCTTTTGAAGGCCACAATAAAAGTGAGCTTGGGAGTTGTTCGATCCTGCTCATGGTAAATGAACAGGCCTGAACCCGGGCTACATTTCTATTGTTTTTGATTTACAAGCCGTGCAAGTAAATTAAAAAGAAACGTCCGAGTGTATTTGCAGTCTGGGCTGCTGGGCGTTATGATTTTTCTAAAGTGCAATTACTGGCGGGTTGGTAAATTTGCCCTGACAGCCTTGCTTGAAATTGGAGAGCTGTAGAACGGCCCAAGACTGAAACCTAGCAACAGCAAATCTTTATTTATCCCTGCTCAGGTCACGGGGTACTGTTCGCTGTGTTGTGCAGGGGTGCAGTGCTGGGGTAGGAGGTGGCATGTGGCAACATCGCAGAGTACACCCAACTCAGCTTGGGGTTACGTACTTCGAATCAGGGCACCTACAGTGGTCGTGTGTAGGGCGCTTGAACCCAGACCCCTGCAGGGGTCATTGTTCTAATGTATTAAGTCAAGTCTGTGCTTAGTTTTTTATCATTAGGGAGTGTTGTTAGGCACAGAGCAACATGGTGTGATACAATATGATCCATGGTAAAATCACTGCAACAGTTGGAGAGGTGTTTTTTGTGCTAGAACAAGCCCTCCTGGAACCCACCTAGCCCATGTTCCATCCATGTGAACCTCACATTAGCATGTTGGCTGCGTCGGTTACTCTACTGAAGCTACTATTTCTCAATGAACTGAGGAAACATCTGCCTGTAAATGCTCTTCTGCTTTGTAGACATTAGTTACTTCAACATTCCCAGAGGAGATGTTAGAGGAGCCCGTGCATGCTGTGAAGACTGTGAGCAAGCCAAGGCCTCAATAATCTAGAGGGCTCATATGGGAGGCTTCCAGTTGGCTTCCAGGTGGGCATGGGATCTGAGTGGGTTTGTACAAGCGTTTTTACTGGGACCTCGTTGGGCTTCCCAAATGGGCCCCATCATTACAGCCCACCTTAATCTCACATCGGTCCCATCTAGGCCTCTAGGTATGCAGTGTACATCACTGACCCTGGTGGTTATCTGTATGTGGAGCCAATGTGGAACCCGTGCACAAAACTAAGGGGGGAGGGGGGGGGCTACCCATATAGGCCCCACATATACACATCATCATTGATGGCTTTGGCTTAAGAGTATGCAGAAAAGCTACAACAGCAGAAGAACTACTAGGTAACGATGATGATGATGATTAACAGCAGATAATTGTAAGCAGAAGGTTATGTGGAGTACTGCACCAGTACTAGTTGTTGTGGCCCTGTTACAGTACAAGGGCCAGCAACTACTCTACTGCAGTACCCTCCATAATTATAACGGGACCCTGCCGCCGCAGTATGACTATATTTATCAATTACAGTATGATTACAATTACCCAATCATGCTGAACAGTGGTACAGCACTGTTGGAGCGAGTTCTCCAAAAGCTGCCTCCCCTGTGGCTTGTTACCACACTGGCCATATGAAACGGCTAACTGCTTTGGAGCGCTCCAGCCACCTCGAACCCTTTTGAGAGTAATGTGTTCTGAATTTCTGAACGAGTTCCCCGACAGCTCCGCGAGTTTAATAATCAGAGTGTGCTCTGGCACTCTGCAAAGGAATTTATGAATGCGCCGTCTTTCGCCTCACATCATAATGTGGGTTCATCTAGCAGCGTTCGTTTTCAATCAGCAAATACCTGCATCAACCCGACGCTTGTTAGCTTTGGCTGTGGCGATGCAGGTGAGGCCAGACATATCGCAGAGTTTATGCTTTTTGTGGATAAAAGCTCATTTTAAAACATTATGACCAATGACCAACACAGGTGACACAACTGATGTTGATTATCTCATATCTCAGCATAACAACAGCTTATATTAAGATGTGGGATTCGGGTATATTTTATATATATATATATATATATCTATATCTTGACAAAAGTATTGGGACACCGGTTAATTGTTTCATTGTTTTTTGTGAAATCAAGGCTTTTAAAAAGAGTTTATCCAGCTTTTGTTGAAGTAACTGTCTCTACTGTGAGTTTACGCTTTTTGTGGATAAAAGCTCAATTTAAAGGTATGGAAGAAAATATTACATAAAATTGGGCAATATGTAAACCTACCACTTAAAGCTAGCTGAAGTCGTCTACACTGATGAGCCAAAATATTATGACCGACACAGGTGAAGCAACTGATGTTGATTATCTCATATCTTAGCATAACAACAGCTCATATTAAGGTGTGGGATTCGGGTATATTATATATATATCTTGACAAAAGTATTGGGACACCAGTTAATTGTTTCATTGTTTCTTGTGAAATCAAGGCTTTTTAAAAAAAAAGGTTTATCCAGCTTTTGTTGAAGTAACTGTCTCTACTGTCCAGGGAAGAAGAAGGCTTTCTACTAGAATTTGGAAGAGCATTGCTGTAAGAATTTGACTGCATTCAGCAACAGAGGCATTAGTGAGGTCAGGATGTTGAATGATCACCAACCCACCCACCACTGCTCCACAGCTCAATGCTGGTGGACTTTCCACCCCTCTAGCCCACACCTCTAGCATTAGGCAGCATGGAGCCAGTAGGTTCATGTTTACTATCTGCTCAAGAGAGTCTAGACTAGACTAGACGATCCTTGTGTTTGAGGTGGAATGCATTGAATAGAAGGGGTGTCCGCAAATATTTGGACGCAAAGTGTATATTTATATACAGCACATGAACAGTTTGATGCAATCAATGGGTGTTTGATTACTGCCCAGCTCTACTTGAACTTAATGTGTGGTCATAATTACTTACAGTATTTACAGTAGTATTACCTCTGCACACACACACTCACACACACTGCTCCTGTCCTACCATGCCCATGCTCTGTCTCTCTCTCTCTCTCTCTCTCTCTCTCTCTCTCTCTCTCTCTCTCTCGCATGGACCCTTCCTGCCTTGTTCTTTTTCCCTTTTATCTTCTTTTTAGCAAATACAGGATACTAATGACTTCTGATCAAATCCTGCACGCTCAAACACACTCAGCCTGTCTGTCTCCTGCTCCGCACTGCTAATGTATTCATAACACTCTCATCTCCCACCAGCCGAAAGAGAGAGGTGATGTGAGGGGAAAAAAGAATGCGTTTCGTGTGATATTAATATTCTCTGTCTCTCTTACTCTCTTATTCTCTCTCTCTCTCTCTCTCTCTCTCTCTCTCTCTCTCCAGTCAAACTCTGCAGCTGATTACAGCAGAGTTGGCATAGCCATGCCCTCTTGACCTTCTGTGTTGTTGGGCCGATTCATCCGCACGCACACGTCCCTGTCCTTTTGTCGCCCGCTTGTCTTCTCCGCAGTTGTATTAATGTCACGTCAGCCCGCCGCGGCCTGTCGGCGCAGGCTCCTGCTGTAGCTTAATGATCCGCATGGGTAAACCATCCGAAATACGAGTCTTCTGTGACCCGCCGAGCCGATTTGTTGACAAAATGATGGAATCGGCCGGGGTAATTTAAAATGGAGCTCCGGCATGTGACATTTAGCGTGACGGCTATTAGCCCGCGCAAAGGGACTCTAAATGCAGAATAAACACGAATGATTTGCTTATTTTGGCTAATGCCCGCTCACCTTTATATGCTAATACTTTGCTCTTTTCACACCCACCCACACACACACACACTCATACATTCACAAACACACAGGTTCTTGTACTTTTGACCTTAACTCTCATTGAGAGGGAACACCGACACACACCGACACAATCTCTAACCCAAATGTGAGCTACGCTGCTAATGTAGCCGCAAGGGGTGCGAATTGCGTAGCGACAGCACACCAAGTAGTCTGTAGTCTCTAGTCCCTGTAGAGAAGTACTGCCAATAGAATAGTGCCAGGCGTGGGCTAGAGGGGTATCAAGCCCCCCAGCATTGAGGTGTGGGGCAGATGTGGAAGAACTGTGTTCTCTGGCATGATGGTGGTGCTCCTTTCAGTGCTTTTGGGAGGAGTTGGGGGTTATTGAGGTGGGGTGGAGTGGTGATCATCCAACATCCTGACCTTATTAACACTCTTGTTGCTGAATGCAATCAAAATTCACAGCAATGCTCCTCCAACATCTAGTAGAAAGCCTTCTTCTCTGGACGGTAGAGACAGTTACTCCAACAAACACAGGATGAACTCTTTTTAAAACCCTTGATTTCATAAGAAACAATGAATGAGCAGGTGTCCCAATACTTTTGTCATATAATTGATCTCTCATGGTGTGGATTTGAAGCCTGAAGTGGTGTTTATTTTTTGCAGGAAGTGTGAGAAGATTTGTGTACAATGCTAATTGGTTGGGAATAGGCTTCCATTACTCGTTAGCTACATGAGCCTCGTAGCTCCAGGGCACGACTAAAAGAAGCAAAGTTCTGACAGCAGACATGTCTTGGCTGATCAGCTACTAGGAGAAATTTGTATAAATTTGATTTGCAGAGTCAAACAGAATTTCATAACTATATGCATTAGTTTCATAGTTGCTACAGTCGAATTCATCATAGCTGCTGAAGAAAAAGCCTCAGGAGAAATGATCGAACAACTGCTGCAGTTTCAGGGGTTAGGTTTCCCCATTGAGCTCCTGAAAGCATGCTCAGCGTGCTGGTGAGTACTATTCCTATCTCTGGCTACAGCCACGACTCCTCGCACACACAGCATATGGTTTTAGAACTATAAGTGCTCATGGGCTAAGCTTTGCTGCTTTGGCACATGAGAGGCCTTTTGGAGCTGCAGCGGGGATGCCATTACACAACTGTCTCTTTAGTGGAGCTGCTTCAGCTATTTCTCCTTCATTCTCCATTTACTCTGAGAGAGGAGGGCGCAAGAGTGCTGCTCTGTATGAACACACTTTATACACTATTATGAGATCCCATATATACATATATTATATATGGTATAAGCCTGTATAAGTCACCCCTTTCTAAAAAGTACATTCAGCTACTTTAAGTAGCACCCATTGCTGAAACAGATGTGCAAATGCACACCCACACACACCTTGTCTCAAGCCCCCCAGCATTGATCGGTGGAGCAGTGGAAGAACTGTGTTCTCTGGAATGATGGATGGTGGTGGTGCTCCATCCAGTACTTTTGGGAAGAGTTGGGGTGGTGATCATCCTACCTCCTGACATCACAGATGCTCTTGTCACTAAATGCAATCAAATCCTCACAGCAATCCCCCTCCAAAATGTTGTAGAAAGCCTTCTTCTCTGGACAATAAAGACAGTTACTCCAACAAACCCTTGATTTGGGAAGAAACAATGAATGAGCAGGTGTCCCAGTGAAAGTGAATGGGGATATATAGACACTTTTATATATATAATATAAATGGGAAATGGGAAATATGTTTGACCACAGCTGTGTGTGTGTGTGTGTGTGTGTGTTCATTAAAACCAATGGCACTAACACTAAGCTATAATAATAATAAACAATAATCACATTCTCTCTGTTCTGTCAGTTACTCCATACTGAAATCTCATAAATACAGAGAAACTGCAGAAGCCAGTGCTCAGCACTACCATACAGAAAGAGAGAGAGTGAGAGACAGAGAGAGAGAGAGAGAGAGAGAGAGAGAGAGAGAGAGAGAGAGAGAGAGAGAGATGTAGGGATTTAAGGGTCCAGAGAGGAGGAGGATGGTCAGATGGAGGGATGGAGGGAGGGTGAAGGACTGAGAGAGGGGGAAAAAAGAGGCAGAAGAGAAAATCCTGATTTAATATTTAAACTTTGAAGCAAGATCATCCAACAGTCAGCATGCAGCTGAAATTAAATTGGAATGTCACATTTCATTTCATTACCCTGCGCCGCTCGCATGCTAATTAGCAAAGCAGCTCCTGAGTGAAGATGAGATGAGAGAGAGAGAGAGAGAGAGAGAGAGAGAGAGAGAGAGAGAGAGAGTAGTGCTGGGTGATGGATTGTGTATACAGTATTGGCAACACAACAATATTAATTAGCAGTTTTTGCAGAACTGATGGATAAAATCGCAGTTTACTGCAGTGTGTGTCATTACTGGGGCGTTCAGACTGTTTTTCGGGGATAGAGAACGGAGTTCTGAGCAGTAATAATAAAATATAATGTTATGCTCCTCAAATATGCTTTCCAACTATCATAAAATCACTGTATTTGATTTCTTTTGACAGATAGATTCAACTGTATCATCGTTTTGCTCAGTTCAAGTACAAGGCAATTGAATACAGTAGGCCTCTACTACTACAGATCAGAATCAGATTCTCTTTATTTCGCCAAGTTTGTCACACATACAAGGATTTATTGGACCCAAAACCAAATGAAGCAAAAGGGATACAAAGAAAACAAGCAAAGCTAACAAACTGCAAACTGCCATGAATACACAAACACATGAGCATGCACAAGACCAGACAAAGGAAGGCTGAACCAAATGGGTACTTATAACAAAGACAAACGAGGAACACCTGGGACTAACAAGGGGGGCGTGGCTAAAGAGGAGGTACAGGAGAGAACACTAATGGATAGGCGGGGCTAGAACAGGCACGGAAGGAACAAAGGAAGCACATGGTGGAACCAAACAAAGGGACACCAAGAAGGTAAAATACTTATTTTTAATTATCTTACAATATTTGTAAAACATGCAAACATTTAAATATTTAAATATATTACAATCAAGCATTAAAAATGTAAAACATTTGTACAAATGCCAGTAAAATGCGGCCTTGCACAGAGATATTTGTGCATATCTTATAAGCCACAAGGAGCTCCTGTCCACTGGTGTCACTGTTTTGGCAAATACACACATCCCAGATGGGCATGTCGTCGAAGAAGAATTGAGAAATCAGGGTTAGAATGGGGTTAGAATTAGGTTTAGATGTAGTGAGTTAAGTTGAAATTAGATTAAGGTTAATATTAGGTTTTGGGTTAGGTGTAGTAGGCTAGATAAGGTTTAGGTGGAGTAGGTTAGGTATAGGGTTAGGTGGAGTAGGTTAGGTTTAGGTGTAGTAGACTAGATTTAGGCTTAGATGTAGTTGGTAAGGGTTAGGTGTAGTAGGTTAGGTTTAGGGTTAGGTGTAGTAGGCTAGATAAGGTTTAGGTGGAGTAGGTTAGGTAAAGGGTTAGGTGTAGTAGGTAAGGTTTAGGTGGAGTAGGCTAGATTTAGGCTTAGGTGTAGTTGGTAAGGGTTAGGTGTAGTAGGCTAGATAAGGTTTAGGTATAGTAGGTTAGGTTTAGGGTTACGTGTAGTAGGTTACGTATAGTAGGTTAGGTATAGGGTTAGGTGTAGTAGGCTAGATTTAGGCTTAGGTGTAGTTGGTAAGGGTTAGGTGTAGTAGGTTAGGTTTAGGGTTAGGTGTAGTAGGCTAGATAAGGTTTAGGTGGAGTAGGTTAGGTATAGGGTTAGGTGTAGTAGGTAAGGTTTAGGTGGAGTAGGTTAGGTATAGGTTTAGGTGTAGTAGGCTAGATTTAGGCTTAGGTGTAGTTGGTAAGGGTTAGGTGTAGTAGGTTAGGGTTAGGTGTAGTAGGCTAGATAAGGTTTAGGTGGAGTAGGTTAGGTAAAGGGTTAGGTGTAGTAGGTAAGGTTTAGGTGGAGTAGGTTAGGTATAGGTGTAGTAGGCTAGATTTAGGCTTAGGTGTAGTAGGTAAGGTTTAGGTGGAGTAGGTTAGGTTTAGGGTTAGGTGTAGTAGGCTAGATAAGGTTTAGGTGGAGTAGGTTAGGTATAGGGTTAGGTGTAGTAGGTAAGGTTTAGGTGGAGTAGGCTAGATTTAGGCTTAGGTGTAGTTGGTAAGGGTTAGGTGTAGTAGGCTAGATAAGGTTTAGGTGTAGTAGGTTAGGTTTAGGGTTAGGTGTAGTAGGTTAGGTATAGTAGGTTAGGTTTAGGGTTAGGTGTAGTAGGTTAGGTTTAGGGTTAGGTGTAGTAGGTTACGTATAGTAGGTTAGGTATAGGGTTAGGTGTAGTAGGTTACGTATAGTAGGTTAGGTTTAGGGTTAGGTGTAGTAGGTTAGGTTTAGGGTTAGGTGTAGTAGGTTACGTATAGTAGGTTAGGTTTAGGGTTACGTATAGTAGGTTAGGTATAGGGTTAGGTGTAGTAGGTTACGTATAGTAGGTTAGGTTTAGGGTTAGGTGTAGTAGGTTAGGTTTAGGGTTAGGTGTAGTAGGTTAGGTTTAAGTTTAGGTAATTAGATTTTACTCGTTGTTTTGTAAAGTTCTCTGTTCAAATCATTTGATTTCTCAGTGTCTGGATGTTGCCAGTAATTCATCAAATTTGTTGTATTTTAGTTACATATATATGGATTTAAGTAAAATGTTACACTTAATACACAAAATAAGTTACACTTTCTTATAATAAATAATTCTTATAATAAAATAATTCACACTTTTCACTTTTTTTTGTTGCAGTACATTAGTCATTTTCAGCGCATTTTTTTCAGCTTTAATAAAACTAACTTAAACAAACAAACAAATAAATAACTAAATACCATATCTTTATGAAATTATGCTTAAAACAACAGTATGCATTGAAATAACAGATTTAAGTACTAAAGTGACACTTTAAGTAGTAAAGTAGTAGAACAAAATACAAAAATACACAATACAAAAATACAAAATACTTCTAAAACTTTAAAAATTGAAAGAAATAAGTTATCGTATCGTTATCGTAGAATCTGCTAAAACCAGATATTTACATATATAATATTTACACTGGATTTGCATTTTTGAGATTTTTTCTATTTAGCAGACAGTCTTAGAAGTACTTTGCTTTTTACTCAAAAATACTTTACTTTATTTTTTACTTTACTTATATACTTTACTTATATATATAATTATACATTTAATTCATAGAAAATAATAAATATAATATCATATTACTAGATGTTTTACAAACCACAATATTAGCTTGTATCAGTATCAGTGAGAGCTGAGAGAGAAGAGATGGGAAGGTAAGGGATTATGTAAAAACACCAATACTCGGCTCCAGGCAGGTTTCAGTTTTGTGTACAGTGCGTCGCCGACCCAAACTGGTCCGCGGTACAGGAAGTCTCACAGTTGTCTCGAAAGCCATTCAAATTTAGTGCTGTAATGTTTTCCGTTTTTTCTCCTGAATGAATCCTCAGTGATACGTGTCTGAATCACCGAGTCGTGAGCCAGACTGCTTTGTTGTGTCTCCTTCTCACTTCCTCCCACTCTTCCCTTCATATTTCTCTCTGTCACATAATAGACCGGCTCGGGTTCGCCTAACTACCTGTGGTGCGTGGTGGGCATTGAGCCGAGCGCTCTGTTCCTGTGCTCTGCATCGGGGCGGCTGAAGAGGAATACAGTTGCAGACTCTTGTGTTGGAGAGGCTCAGTGGTGCGATGAAACAGCACAGTAAATACACAGTAAATCTCATTTGCACAACTTCACCCGAACCTCAAGAATAGGCAGTTAGCTAAGACTTGTATAATAGCTACAAGGCTAATGTAGCTAATCAGTAATGCAAAATTGCACTCCAGCGATTAGCATGGTAATAACTGCAGGCCTAAATGGCCTGTGGAGCAAGTGATGGAGCTCCATCCAATACCTTTGGGATAAGTGGCAGAACTTATCACCCAGCATCAGTAGGTGACCTCACTAATGCTCTTATGGATGGATGCAACCAAATCCTCTCAGAAAGGGTTGGATGGTTGGTTTTGGAGTAACATATCTCCATCCAATACCTTAGAGTGACATTTGTGATCTACAACTAATCGTCCAACACCAGTATCTGACCTCACTAATGCTCTTGTGGATGAATTCAATCAAATCCTCACAGAAATGTTCTGGGAAGCTGTGGAACTTTGCTCTCTGGAGGGATGAAGCCACATCCAGTACGTTTGGAATGAGTTGGAGTGGCAGGATTAGTCACCTTGCATCAGTAGGTGACCTTACTAATGAGCTTGTGGCTGAATACAATCAAACTCCTACAGAAATGGTCTGGGGAGCAGTGTAACTGCATTCTTTGGAATTATGGAGCTCCGTTTAATTCCTTTGGGATGAGTTAAAAAAAGGCAGAACTGATCATTCAATATCAGTAGGTGACCTCACTTATGCTCTTGTGGATGGATGCAACCAAATCCTCATAGAAATGGTTTGGGGAGCAGTGCAACTGCTTTCTTTGGAGTAACATATCTCCATCCAATACCTTAGAGTGACATTTGTGATCTACAACTAATCGTCCAACACCAATATCTGACCTCACTGATGCTCTCATGGTTGGATACAATCAAATCCTTACAGAAATGGTCTGTGAAGCAGTGCAACTGTGTTCTCTGGAGGGATGGAGCTCCATCCAGTACCTTTGGGATGCCTGGCAAGTCTTCTAATCATCCAGCATTGGTACCTGACTTAACTAATGCTCTGTTGGCTGAATACAACCAAATGCTCACAGCATCTAATGTAAAGCCTTCCCAGAGGAGTAGAGGCTGTTACTGTAGCAAATAGTGCAGGGCAAACTCCCTGTAGTTATCCTTGAGTTCAGAAAACTGTGAATGACTCCATTACCTAATAGCTACACTATTTGACAAAAGTATTGGGACACCTGCTCATTCATTGTTCATTCTGAAATATATCCTGCTTTTTTGGAGTAACTGTCTCTGCTGTCCAGATAAGAAGGCTTTCTACTAGATTTTGGAGGAGCATTGCTGTGAGGATTGGATGGAGCACCGCCATCATTCCAGAGAACACAGTAGTTCCACTGTTCCACAGCTTAATGCTGAGGCGCTTTATACCCCTCAGTGCCAGTCGGTTGAAGTTCATCTCAAGAGGGTCCTATTCTATTGGCAATACGTCTCTACAGGGACGTCAGATCTTGAAGTAGCTGAATGCATTAATGAATGCATTAGAAGGGGTGTCCATAAATATTTGGACATGTAGTGTAAATTAGCCAACGTAGCTGAATTGGCCTGCTAGCTTCAGTGGAACACTGAATACGCTGTGGTTCGACTACCTTGAGGTTAAGGAGGAGGTTCTGTTAGAGCTTCTTCACCACAAAACAAGAGTTTATTCTCCTCGCTCAAAGAGACGTCCGCTGAGATTTTGGGTATATTTGGATGCGTGTGGGTGAGTAGCTGTAGCTTCAGAGCGCTAAACAGAAATAGAGATCGCCTACAGTTTGAAGGTGGGCGTTCTTCCTGTTTGTGCACGTATGCATGAGTAACGTTGCTAATACTGACCACTGACTGAGTCTCCGGCTACTGGCTCCGGCTACCTGCCCCTAGCAGTTGCCGACCCTCTCAGGGATCTCGGTGTCTTCTCCACTCCACACCTTCAAACGACACCTGCTGTCGTTTAGGTAGGTTAGGTTTAGGGTTACAGACCTAACCTAACCTACCCTACACCTACAGAAATCCAGCGACATGTAACCCCAACCTGAGCAAGACCAAAACCGCGGTGGCCAGATAATACGTCCTCAAAGGTGGAGGAGAGGAACCTTGGGAGGAACCACGACTCTGAAGGGTGACCTGTCCTCCTCTATATAAGATATAAGGTCACTGTAGCACCATAATCATAGAGATGCTTGACGGTAGTAATAGTCATGACAATAAAATTTTCCGACCTGATGGACCAGCACTTGCATATTCACTATGTGTCCAAATGTTTGTGGACGCCCCTTCTACTGAATGTATTCAGCTTCCTTAAGTTGAACCCATTGCCGACAACAGCTTGTCTAGGTTTCTTCCTCCAGCTTTTGGGACGTTTCCACTGCTGTGGCTCAGCGGCCAGTGCCCTGGGGTTGTGGGTTTGATACCATGGCTCGGCAGGCTGCCACTGTTGGGTCCTTGAGCATGGGCCTTCACCCTCTCTGCTCCCCCCTCTGGGTGTTGCCGCTCTGGGCACGTGTGCTCATTGAATATGGTTGTCTTGGTTGCCTGGTCTTGTCATTGGCTTGCTCAGTTTGGGTTCGGTTGTTTTAGTGCATCTTTTATAGCCAGAACGGGTTAGTGTGACGGGGTGGTAAGTCAAACTGAGGGATGAAATAATGCGACAATTTAAGCACCGGGTGGTCCAGCGAACTAAGGCATGGCGCCATGATCAGAGCATCGCTGGTTCCAATCACGGTCATGCTGTTAGCCATCGGCAGCTGAGGCCAGAGAGAGCTCATCCTACATCGCCTTGCTGCGGTGCTGGTCGTCACTGATGTCTGTGGGCTGGTGGGTTGGAGCCGGGTGTGCGGTGCTTCTTATGGTGATGTTGCATCTGCGGCAGATCGGAAGGGGCGTGTGTTGGTCTTCGCTCTTACCATTGTTGGGTGCATCATTTGCAATGGGGAGAAAATGCAGATGTCATGCTGGTCAATATGTACATGTGAAAATGGTCATGCATTGATTAACAATGATTAAAAAATTATAAAATATAGTATTTTTTTAAACAATAACACTTGAATGAATAGTTTTAAGCTTTGGAAACAGTCTGGCACATTTTATGGGCTTAATGAGCTCCGTTCTCATTGGCTTTCCTTCCATCACGGCTCATTTAAGAGATAGCGCAGGTTGAATATTGGCTTTACTTGGTTTATTTGATTCGTTTCTTTTACGTTTTGGTTCCAGATTTCTATTAAGATGCTTTGCAACAACATCAGGTTGTAAAAAGCTCCATAAAACTCATGGAACTTGACTTACACGCCAGTTTCTGAGGGTGAGGGCAGTGACAGCCTGTGAGCTGTAGTACTGATGTGTGTGTGTGGGTGTGTGTGTGTGGCCGAAAAGAAATCAGTCGTCGCCGGCGCCCAAAGTGCTGAGGGATAATGACTCTGCCCGTGTCGACAAGCTGATAAAACAGCACGCATGGCTGCACGTGTCAGCCAGGGCCGCCCAGCTCCGGGCCCAACGTGCCTCGCTCGTTATTCCAGCGACCATCTGGAGCCCCACAGCTGCCAGGGAGGAGGGCCAGCTGTGGCCTGAGGGGGGCGCCAACCGGCATGTGCGGCCACATGCGAAAATACCAGCAGACTCCCAGCCAATCAAAGCCTCCTGCCACCAGCCCTGACCAGTCGTTTCCAGGGCTGCACTGCAATACAGCACGCGACCTCTAGATGGCAATAAAGACTCAGGCAGTGTGCGCTGTGCTGCAAGGGTGGCTGTTGTGACTGAATTATTTATCACGTTCAGGACAAATATAGTTAGGGATTTTTTTTCTTTTATTATTGTTTATTATTTATATTCGGCGGCACACGCACTGTTTTTTGGGTACATAATAGAAAAGTGGGGTGGCAGTGTTGTCGGCGTGTGGGAGGCCTAATTGTGTTTTGATTGAGGCGGAAGGTGTGAACGCGCCGGTCCTGCCTGCTGAGGACACGAACATGTTCATTTGTGCCCCGCTGCAGATACTGCTGATAGAAAAAGAGAGGAAAAACAAGCAGATTGCCTGATTTTTGCCTTTAATTAGTTTCCCAAAGGTGCAAACAACACAACTCTGGATTAGCTTGCTCTGCTAGCGTTTGCGCGAGTGTCAGGATGCTCTCTGATGAGTCATAGCCCATATGGATGGCTTCATATGTTCGTTCTGGCATTAAGGATGAAAGCTGCTGCTTGTGAATGGGGACGAACCATGCTGAGTTTGATACTATGTGGTTTTAGCCTTCATTAATAAATCCTTCTATGGGGAAACGTAATTAAAGGAGATGAAAAGCTTGATGAAAATGGGTTGAAGGGCCCATATCCTGCATTTCCTCTTGTAGTTTAGATCTTCTGAGGTCCACTTTTGCCATTTGTGGTTTTTTTTTTTTTTTTTTTTTGCTTCACCATTTTCAGGCCTCTGTTATGCCTCAGAATTAAACCGGCTGTTTTTGTTGTTGTGCCTTTAAGACTGATTCGAGTCATTCTATGAAACGGGTGCATTTGCATTCTTTTTTTTTTTTTAAATCCACATCTTTCTCCAAAAAAAAAAAAAACATATTTTCCCACCTCAGGCGTAAAATCCAAATTAATGTCATCCTTTTTATTCAGACACGGGAGCCGTATTCACAATAAAACGTGACGGGGTGGTAAATTTCATGCTAAAATGGCCACAGTTCTTCATGTGGGCGGGTTCATGACCCAGCACACATGCCAGTCGTTTTGAAATATGACGTAATCAAAATTTAATAAAAAAAATACATTAAAAAATCTGTTTTGTGTGACGGGGTGGTTGAGATGAATTTGACAGAACAAAGAGAACAAAGGCTGCAGATGGGGTAGGCCGTCTTTCTCAGCAACTGATGTATTCTTCTTGGCCCTTGGTTACCCACAATTCTCTGAGCACATCCAACACAGAAAAAAAGTGAAAAATAAGATAATAATTTTATACAATAATATGATTAATTTCTGTGAAGAAATGAAGAAGCACACATTTCGAACCGAAATGGCAAGAGATGGGGCCTTTCTGTTCTACTCAGAAGGAGGACTTCATGGGACGGTCCTAATGAGGAGCTGCCCTACCTCGGCTTTGGAACACAGCTAATGTTCCTAGCCACATCTTGTGGCTAGGAACAAAGGCTTGTGTGATGTCACTTCGTCTTTTTGATGTCATTTAAAGCAACAGTACATTATTTATAGACAAAACAAGTTACCGTGACGGGGTGGTAAATCCAACTGCACACAAATAAAATAAGGGTTTTAGCTTGAATAAGTAGATTTTATGTAAACAGGGACACACCTACAGTATAATCCTGATCATAATAAAGTTTTAATTCATATATATATATATATATATATATATATATATATATATATATATATATATATATACACTGATTACAAAGGAGTAAACATAGTACGTTACTCTTAAGAAAGACCATTTTCTCATAAGTCACGTTAACAAGAACCCTTAAATTAATAGCTGTAAGCTTTATATGTGCACATCATCAAACTCTTTTATTTGTGATATGGGCCCTTTAATATTACCTGAAGCCTTTGCTGCTTTAGTTCTTACAGGAAGGCGATCAATAATCCAACTGTCCGCCTGTGACTCCCATGATGCACCAGTGCGCCCAGCAGCTGCTCACCTGAGGCGGGGGGCCAGACGAAATTTAAGCTCCTGTGTTTGTCATGGTTGGCGTCACGACATGGAGGCCAGAGATAAGAAAAGCGCCAGGACACTAAGCTTGTTGACAACTAGAGGGAGGGAGGGAGGGAGGGTTGGTAGGGCGGTAGGTTGGTAGGGCGAGAGAGAGAGAAAATGGTAAAGAAAAAGATGGTGATGAGACTCATATTTATGCAGCCTGTGGTCTGGATGCAGTGTTTTGGGTGAGGAATGAGGGGATAGAGTGAGTGGCTCAGACAATACACTCTCTCTCTCTCTCTCTCTTTGTCTCTCTGCCAATTGCATCCTCTCTCTATCCCTCTCACTCTTTGTAAATCCTCTTGCTCTCTCTCTATTCATCTCTCTATCCCTCTTTGTCTATCTTACTCTCACTCGCCCTTTTCTTCTTGCTCACTCACTCATTTTTTTTCTTCTCTCGCTCTCTTTTTTGGTCTCTCACCTCAATTAGATTCATTTCAGTTACTCCCTGCTCAATTCAATTCAGTCAAATTCAACTCAAGATCATTTTAACTCTATTTACTTTAACTAAATTTAACTTAGTTGAGCTGAACTCAATCAAACTCAGTTCAATCCAGAAGGAATTAGTTGAGCTCTATGCAACTCAAATTAATTTTATTAAAATAAACTCAACTCGGCACAGCTCAACTGAGCTCAGTTCAGCTAAATTACTCAACACAACTCTGTCTAACTCAATTTAAATAAACTATTACATTTATTAGAGCTAAATACAACTCAAATTAGCTCAACACAACTTAACTCAACTGAGTTCAATTTAGTTCAGTGTAGTTAAACCCAATAGATATCAATTCAACTTGAAACAACTCAGTTGATTTAATTTTAACTCAACTGAGCTTAATTCAACTCAACTCAGACAACGCAATTCAATACAACACAGCTCACTGCAACTCAATTCAATTCAACAGAGCTAAACTTAACTTTTTTCAATTTGACTAAATTGAATCGAAACTAAATTCAGTTCAACTCAAAGCAAAGTTCAAGACAACTCGACTTGAGTTCAATTCTGCACAATTTACAACAATTCAGTTCTATCAAACTCAATCCAGCTTGGCTCGTTGACTCTCTGTTTAACACAAATCAACTCAGCCCAGCTCATCTCAACACAACTTAACTCCACAACTCAACTAAACTCAAGTTTAGTCCAGTCCTTCTCAACTCAACTAACTGCAGTACAATGAAATTGAATTCAGTTTAATTCAGTTCAGTTCATGTTTCATTAGTGTGAAGTTTTGTATTGTCAAAGCTTTCAAAGCTAGTAATGTAAAAATTGGAGATTATCAATAGAGTTAATAGGAATAACAATATTTCGGAACATTACAACAAATTAAAATGCACACACACACACACTCATACTCATAAATACAGTATACTCCTAAACACACACACACACACACCTCTACAGGGCAACACAATACAAAAAAGCATTTTAATGAGGTAAAAAATGAGCCATTGCTAAATTAATATAAAAACTATGGCAATTTGTGAGAATTTGCCGAATGCTGAGTAACAGGCCCATCATCTGTGGCGAGGCAGCTCGCGCCACGCTATTTTCACTCCCTAACTGACAAGAGATTCATTATAAGCAGTAACATCCCTTCACTGCGGCTACACGGCAAGTAGTCCATTTAATGACATGCGTTAACGTCAATATGCCAGTGAATCCACACTGTAGTTACAGCCCATCACAGCAGATTGCATAGTAGTCTCTGCATTAAGTGCTGGTGGAGCTCCATTTCGCCGTGCATTGGCGTAACGGTGCTTTGAATACTAATGGATTTGCCCCGGCAATGTCGAGTCAATGTAAATATGCAGATTAAAAATGAATATGCATGTCGTACTAATTGGTCCCCCAGTTCCATTACTGGTCTTGCCACCGAACAAATCAAATTAAACTAGCTTTGCCGCTGATAGTCTTTCTAGCACGTCCTTATACGGTCTGACTCCAGCGGTCTTTAACAGAGCTGGTAGTTATCCACTTTGGTGGCCAGCGGTCCAGCATGTGTTAAAACTGCTCTCCGGACCAGAGCCTTGTCTGTGTTTACACTGATCTCCTATCAGTCACCTTATGAGACACTCCTCAGTGCCCCATTACTCCACCCACATCTCCTTAGCACCTCATTACTCCATCGCCAGTTCCTCAGCACCCCATTATTTCATCGCCAGCTCCTCAAAGCCTCATGATGCCATCCCGTCTTCTCAATGCCCAGTTATTTCACCCCAGCTCCTCAGCGCCCCATTACTCCACCCCATCTCCTGAACTCTGTTACTCCGCCCCATCTTTCATTGACGCCTCGTTACTCCCACCCCATCTCTGTCTATACAGCTAGAAATTCACAGAGGACTCTGATTAGTACCATGCATCATTACTCCCACCCAATATCTCCTCTACGCCCTATTACTCCCACCCAATATCTCCTCTATGCCCTGTTACTCCCACCCAATATCTCCTCAGCGGCCCATTACTCCTACCCCATCTTCTTGACGCCCCGTTACTCCTACCCCATCTTGCTGACGCCCCGTTACTCCTACCCCATCTTCTTGACGCCCCGTTACTCCCACCCCGAGCTCTGGTACTCCATCCAATATCTCCTCAACGCTCTGTTACTCCGCTCCATCTCCTTGATGCCCTATTGCTCCCACCCAATATCTTCTTGATGCCCCGTTACTCCCACCCCGTCTCTCCTCAATGCCACGTTACTCTACCCGTTATCTTCTCAACGCTCCGGTACTCCATCCAATACCTCCTCAACGCTCTGTTACTCCGCCCCATCTCCCTGATGCCCTGTTGCTCCTACCCAATATCTCATCGACGCCCAGTTACTCCCACCCAGTATCACCTTGATGCCCCGTTACTCCCATCCATCTCGCCTCAGAGGCCCATTACTTCTACCCCATCTCCTTGACGCCCTGTTACTCCCGCCCATCTCTCCTTGATGCTCTGTTACTCCCACCCTGTCTCTCCTCAATGCCACGTTACTCCACCCATTATCTTCTCAACGCTCCGGTACTCCACCCAATATGTCCTCAACGTCCTGTTACTCCCACCCAATATCTCCTCTACACCCCATTATTCCTACCCCATCTCCTTGATGTCCCGTTACTCCCGCCCCATCTCTCCTCAATGCCATGTTACTCCCACCAAATATCTTCTCTTCGCCCAGTTACTCCCACCCAGGATCACCTCGACGCCCTATTACTCCCACCAATCTTGCCTCAACGGCCCGTTACTCCTACCCCATCTCCTTGACGCCCCATTACTCCCACCCAATATTTCCTTGACGCCCCATTACTCCAATCCCATCTATCCTCAGTGCCCCATTACTCCCCACCAATATCGCCTCAACGCCCTGGTACTTCTACTAAATATCTCCTCCACCGCCATCTCTGTCTGTACAGCTAGAAATTCATGGAGAAACTTGATAAGTACCCTGCATCACTAAGCTTGAACCTTCTTCAGGGAAATATATGCAATCGATGCTTGTCCTCTAAAACAGGTAGTGACTGATAAACTCATGGGATCTCATTGTAAAGAAATATTGAACAGTGACACTCAACTATTCTCACAGCAGCTAAAAAGTTATAGGTTCATAATTCCACCATTAAAAAGCTAAATGTTGGATGGGGCAGCACCACCTATCAGGGTAAAATGCTAACACCATTACGCCCCTCAGACATGATAAGTCACTCTGAGAGAGGTTTTCGAGGCAGCGTTTCTTGAATAATATTCAGCACGGAGGAACACTATTGACGTATTTTGTGTATCATAGTCATGACAATCGTGTCAACAGACAAAAATAATACACCAGAGAGCAGGGCAGTGCAGAGGATCGAGAAGAGTGAAGCATAATTATGGAGGGGGCTGGCCCAGAGCATGAAATGGCAGGACAAGAGCTGCCACCCAGAGAAAGAGCGAGACAGATAAAGCCTGATTTACAAGCGCTTAGCTCATGCTGGTACAAAAGGTCCATGAAATGTTGACATAATCATTCAGCAATCGTTGATGGCATTGGATTCTCAGGTTGCAAACAACATCAACATGTGCAAAATCCATTGGGAGACATAATGCAGTGATTGCCACAGTTTGTGACTGTCTAAAATACTAATGATGTCAACAGTGAATTTGCATTTTATTAATGGCATTTCACAGACGCTCTTTCCCACAGTGACTTGCAGTTTAATCAAGCTACAGAGGTTGGAAAACACAGCTTTATGGGTCTTGCCCAAGAACTCTTATCGATATCTAAGATTGTTGAAAATCTGCTAATGACTCTCTATATTTGATGCAATATTCAGACATAAGAATTTAACTAATGCTTGCAAAACAGTCATAAATCTGTTTTGATGGATCACTGACCCCAGATCAGCCAAGACAGGTTTGGTCAGCTTTATTGGAGAGTGCAGCATCTCTCTCAAGTGAGGCAACCACAGGTTTAGTGCCTCTGCTGGTTGGTTGAAGTATGATGTGTAGCTCCACCCATCCCTATAATTTTTAACGACAAAATTCTGCAGGACCTGCATGGCGCTTTTTCCGTGCATTACATGGAGTAGCTGACTTGTGGTGGAGCTTCCATAAGCTGCACTTTTACTATTTGAGCATTCCACTTACTGGACAAACTGGAAATCCAGGGGAGAAGCTCAATGAAGGTGGTCTGAGACACACTTGGTCTGTGAGAAGGAGGTAGGTCTACCAATTGAGTAAGCAAGGCTGGCTCTGATTTTGCTCTCTACTGCTCTGGTTGCACTCTGGTCACCTCAACGCCCTGTTACTCCCCCCAAATATCTCCTCGACGCCCTGTTACTCCCACCCAAATATCTCCTCAACGCCCCATTACTCCCACTAAATATCTCCTCGACGCCCTGTGACTCCCACCCAATATATTCTTAACGCCCTGTTACTCCCACCCAAATATCTCCTCAATGCCCCATTACTCCCACTAAATATCTCCTCGACGCCCTGTTACTCCCACCCAATATATTCTTAACGCCCTGTTACTCCCACCCAAATATCTCCTTGACGCCCTATTACTCCCACTAAATATCTCCTCGACGCCCTGTTACTCCCACCCAATAAATCCTTAACGCCCCGTTACCCCACCCAAATATCTCTTTGACACCCTGTTACTCCCACCCAAATATCTCCTCGGTGCCCCATTACTCCCACCCAAATATCTCCTCAACGCCCCGTTACTCCCACCCAAATATCTCCTCAACGCCCCGTTACTCCCACTAAATTGATTATGTCATGCTAATAGCTAGTGGTAGGCTAGTAGCTTCTGTTCTTTTTTTATTCCTTTCATTAGCAAGGCTAAAAGATTAGCACCAGTTAACATTACCCAAAGCATAATTGGAGATTTGTAGCTAGGAGCTTGTAGCATGGGGCCAATAATGTAGCATTTGGCTAATGCGTAGCTAAAAGCATATATCTAACACTTCTGGCTTCTCACAGGTTTAGGCCTTGGTGCCTCTCCGATTAGCAACTTATGTGACCATGGCTACCTTTCACCACAACATGCCCACCCACCCACACCCACCCACACCCACTACACAGTCTGCAAAGAGCGAGAGAAAGCAAGAGAGTGCTAAACACCATTATCAAGCATCGGGAGCCTTTGGGGCTCATTCCTTTGTGGCTTTTGCAGAAGCCTGAGGCTTCAGCAAGCCTCTTTTTTTCGTGGACTCGTTGCCAAATTTACACTCCTCTCCCAAATGTCTGCTTTCTATCTACTATCTAAACTAGCTAATGAGTGCACCGTCTCACACACCGCTGAGCTACACACACACATACACAGACACACTCTCTCACTCATACTAATTGACAGGCCAGAGGTGGCAAGTGGAATTTCCATATTGTGAAAGAGAGAGAGAGAGAAAGAGAGGTGGAGATGGAGTGGGCATGCGCGTCGAAGCTTCTCGTGTTTCCAAACATGAAAAAAAGAGGAAAAACAGCGAAATGGAGGCGGCCTTCGCTTAAAAACGGCTGTGGCTTCGGGATAGCCCTATTGCGTTCAATAAATGCGAAGCTTCTCTTATTAAACCTGACGCCGCGGTGTTGTGAAATCGCCCTCTTCCAGCATTGCACAAGATCCTACAAAACACACTAAAGTCCCAGCATTCTGTTCATTATCTCTCATGCTGCTCAGACCCGTGTTATTGCTGCAGGATCAGCCCTCGCTGAAGCCAGAGCGGCTGCCGGAGGGGTACATATATTAGGGCATCTTTGTAATGAAATTGCTCTTATTCCAAATCCTCATGTCTACCTTTCCCTCCTCTCCTCCATTACTGGCTTAGGCTTTTTTTTTTTGCATTTGCGTCTCTTTTCTGTGAAACGTGGCTGTCAATCCACTTCACGCTTTATGCTGGATGCTCCTTCAACCGAGAACCTTCTTCAAGTAGCTTGTCACAATATACAATCATGTGAAAAAAATGTCATGCAGGTGGAAATGTCATGGTTTGGGGCCCTGACAAGCTCTACATCATAGAATTCGCTATGAATTCTTTATTGTAACAGAGGGGGCTTCAGGAAAATGTGAGACCATCTGTCCAAATACTGAAGCTGAAGTGGAGGTGGCAGTACTAAGCAAGAATTCTAGTAAATCCGCCAAGGAATGTCTCAAAAGAAAGAAATGGAGAGTTCGGGAATGGCCTTGTCAAAGCCTGGATCCTCAATAATCCTATAGAGATGCTGTGGGGTGATTAAAACAGGCTGTGCAGCAAGAAACCCACCAAACATCACATAGCTGAAAGATTTCTGCATAGAGGAGTGGGAAACAGCTTTCTCCCACTCAGTGTCAGAGATTGGTAGACAATTACAGGAAATATCTAACTGAGGTTATTTCAGCCAGGCAGTCCTAACGTTTCCCTCATTTTTATTCAGTAATTTTAAACAGACATTTCATCAGTTGTATGTGTTTAGTTATATTAGCTATTACTTCTCAATATGGTTCAAATGAAGATCAAATGCTCATATATTTAAATATGTTAAAAAAGAGAAAGGCTTTAATAGGGTGTTCTCATTTTTTCACATGACTATAAATTTTTTGTTGTCTGATTTTATTTTGCAGCACTCCGTCTGTCTCATCGGCCAATGTTACTCTGATATCCACCAGACCTTCTGCCTCTGTGATTTAAGAAGAGACATCAGGAGTCCATCAGTTGCTCGCCCCTGGTAAATGTACTGGAAATGGACGTTTTGCACACCAGCCACCAGTTCCTCGCTGGTGCCAACACTGCTATTCCTCCTTCAAAAGAAAATCCAGCAGAACCAAAAACAGAGCTGGAAAACGGGCCAATTCCGAAACCTCAAAACTGTTACATCACAGTCTTGACTCATCTACGTAAACACCACCCACTAGTAAAGCTCTAGGCAAAGCTGGTGACACAGCAAAACGTGACGGCAACGTCAGGGGAATATGGTGGTGTTGATACTAGAGAGCAGCTCATCACCTCCACTGGCTTTTTCTGTGCCAGTTTCCCCAGAGGAGCTCAAACTCTGCACACAGCGAAGCAAAAGGGGCATCATTCACCAATCGTTGATGGCAAGGCGACCAACTACAATCTCCTGCTTGCTAACAGCAGATTGCACTGAGAGGACACAATGGGAGGACAGCAACACTATCCGGTAAAAACTATCATTTCTTTTTTTTCTTATTAATGTGTAAAACGCTTTGAGTTTTATTCATTATTAAATCACAAATATACATATTTTATGTAGTTTTTTTAGAATTGGGGGTACATTTTGCAACTCCCAGATAAACCTATTGAATCAGCTTTTAATAATAATAATACAAAATCATTTCAATTATCACTATTAACAATGCTTGATTTATATTTTATGAACTAATATGAACTAAAGGACTCCCAGACCATGACATCATTAAGTGTAATTTTCAGGTTTTTATGATTACAGTATTAATAGCTATAAAGTAAATGACATGCAATATAATTATTAAATGACATTTAATAATTAAAAATGCACAAAATCTGCACTTTATTACAAATAGTTTTATTAAAAATGTCACCTGCACCCAGTGATGTCACTTCCTCTGGCGGGAAACATGTGGAACAGTTAGATGTCTTATTAACTTATTATTTTGTCTAATTATTTAAACTCATTATTTAGTATAAAATGGGGAGGATATGCCAATAGTATATTAATTATTGTGATATTGGTTGAATCCCGATTTATTTATTATACGACAATGTGTTGAAAATCCATACAATTCGGTTTTTAGATGTGCTGTGGGGAGTCTAGTTTGAGGTTAGCACATGGAGTTAAGGCCCAAAATGGTGGAAAATGTCAAATCTGGTGGTGGTTTAGAAGGTTTAAGGATAACAGAGTTGACTGATGAGTCAAATCAATTTTCCATACTGGAAATGTACCCACCAATTCTAGGCTTGGGCTAATATAGTCTCAAGGCACCTGCTGGAGCTCTGCTCTATAGTAAATCTGCTGTATCCATCAGTTTCCAGCTACTTGTTTTTGTTTCCATTCATGGAAAATCATCTGCTTGGTTACAGAGAGCTAAAAAAGGGTCACCAGATAAGTCTCACTGGTGTACAAAACTGACAAACACCAGACCGGAAAATGTGAGTGTGTTGGTGACTGTGGTTGTGTAGGTTTAACCTTGCTGTAATTGTGATGGTGCAGTTGGATTTTGTCACGATGACTGCTTCCATCTGCTTGATTTATGTTTCTCCTCCTCACCTACAGATAATGAGTGCACTAATTCATATTCCCTTTCAAATGAACTCATTAATGAAGGATTAGAATGGTAAATTATCACAAACAAAATAAATAAATGGAGAATCGGCAGGGCAGGCCTTTGTCTCGGGTATATTTTGCTTCCTCATCCGGAACGGAGAAATTAAAGATCTACACAAGAAGCTGTTTGTCATTTCTGGTGAAAATGAACAGGCTCAGATCAGCAAATTGGCTTAATCTCGCCAATCTTCCTATATGCACCGATCATCCATAATTAACATTAACACCACCTATGCCTGTTTTTGAGTAGGTCCCCCTTATGCCGCCACAACAGATCTGACCCGTCGAGGCATGGACTCCACAAGATCTCTGAAGGTGTCCTGCTGTGGTATCTGCCACCAAGACTAAGTTGTGAGGTGGGGCCTCCATGAGCATCCGTGAGCCTTAGGTGCCCATGATCTTGTTGCCAGTTCTCCGGTTGTCCTTTCTTGGACCACTCGTGGTAAGTATTGACCAATATGCATACAGGGAACACCCCACAAGACCTGCCTGATGTTTTGGAGATGTTCTGACCCAGTCGTCTAGCCGTCATAGTTAGGTTCTTGTCATAGTGTCTCAGCATCACCTTTAGGAACCGACCGTTCTCCTGCTGCCTAATATACCCACCCCTTGACAGATGCCACTGTAGATAGAGAAGATAATCAAGGTTTTACTTCTCAGTGGTACTAATGTTATGGCTGATAAACTACACTATGTGGACAAAAGTATTGGGACATCTGGTCATTCATTTTTTTCTTCCAAAATCAAGGGTATTAATAGGAATATAATAATAAGTGTCTCTACTATGCTGGAAATGCTTTCTAGTAGATTTTGGAGCACTGCCATAGCCACTGACTTTTACTTTTTACTAGAGCTGTCAAACAATTAAAAAAATTAATCACAAATTTCATATAGATAATCACGATTAATCGCATTTTTAAAAATCTGTGTAAATGTTATAGAAAATAAGTTTTTTTAAGAATCCGTCTCGTTGCTGCTATCATATTCCTTGCAGTAAACATCTGTTTAGGCTTTAGGGTTTAGGGTGCTTACTCCGTTTTCGGTCCCGTTGGAAACGGCTTTCATGACCGTTAAAACACATGAATGAAGTCGCTGTCACTGTTCATCTATGTAATGAGCTGTAACTCCGAGATAGCTGTCGTTACCTAGTGATGTCCAATAATCACCCAATAGTGGCTGTGTTCCAAACCCTGAGCTAGTTTTGCCCCCTTCGTTTCACATAGCTCATGAATCCTGTCGACGATTTTATCAATAATGTTTAAATAGTTCTGATCAGAGGAGGACGGGTCGGGTCGGGAGTCTTGGTTCCTCCCAAGGTTTCTTCCTCCAGCTCTGAGGGAGTTTTTCCTTGCCACTGTCGCCGTTGGCTGCTCACTGAGGGTCTTAGATCCTTCATGTCTTACGTTATTTCTTTTTTTGTCTCTGTATTTTATTAATGATTAATTATGTAAAGCTGCTTTGTGACGACAACAGTTGTCTCTACTTTTAATGAGAGATGTTATTTGGTACCATATTAGGATATTTTAATGGAGTCCCACAGGGTTCTATTTTAGGGTCTATGAATCTACGAGGGTCTAATGTTATTAATGTAATTGTAATTATTAGAAGGGTGTCCACAAACATTTGGACATATAGTGTATGCTGAAAACTGGCTTTATTCATTCAGATGCCGCGCACGGTCAAGTCTCAACATGAACTACGAGTGACTCGCAGGGCCAAATAGAATTTGCGTTAACGGCACTATTTTTTAAATAATGCGTTATTATCTCGCTAACTTTGACAGCCCTACTTTTAACCAATGAAATGTCCGTTCTAGAGTGAGAACTGTTTACAGTGCTGGAGATGCAGGCCATAGTGACAACACTTTAGACCGCTGGGACACTTTGGGTCTGGGCACTGAGCCCAGATTTAGAGCTTTGGTTGTTTTAAATAGTAAATATATATCTACAATATTTGCACTGTAGACATTGTGACTCCTGGTTTCTATCATCCCTGTAAACAAATCTGAGTACAAATGTTTCTCTATGTTAAACGTGGCTGAGCTGTTGTTGCTCCTAGAAGCTTCCATTTTACAATAATAACACTTACGGTTGACTGGGGCAGCTCTAGCAGGGCAGAAATTTCACCGACTAACTTGAGGTAAAAGTGGCCTCCTATAATAGCACCATGTTTTAGGGTCACTGAGCTCTGCAACAAGACCCTTTCTACTGCAAGTGTTTATCTAAGGTGATTTCATGAGTCATTAGAAGGGGTGTCCACAGACTGTGCAGTTTAGTGGTTGAGTGGTATGTAATTTGTGACCAGAGGTGCTGAATATTTAAATTATTCTCTACTTAACTTTTGCAAATGACAGTTTCCAATTCAGTATTTCACTTTTCTTTCTAATTACCAATTAACCCAGAACCCACTCTGTGTATCGATCGGGACATCTCTTTCACCATTACTGAAACATTCGGATCTATTCTGTCCGCCCTGCTGGAGTAGGTCAACTACTGATTGACAGCTGAGCCGTGTTTGGTCTTCGGTGGACATTTCTGCAGGGGTAATTTGGCGCGTGGATCCAGCAGTACCTCCATTGGAACTATATCTCGGCTTTGTTGATGGAGCGAAAGCCAAATGGCACGCCGCCGGTTGATCTGTCCGCAGATTTGTTATTGCTGACAAGCGCAACCTTTTTATTGATAAACCTATGAAAACAAATGCTGTACAAAATGCTTTGTAACCTTTGAAAATATCATCCCAACCATCATATTTTAGGCTAGTATTGTTTTCCAAGTACGCTTGGCTGGGCTTGCTTTTAGGAGGGGGGGAGGCACCACCCTCCCAAGATGGAGAAAATCTCTTTTACAAGATGACCACCCATCTTAATGTTTTTAGATTAGATTAATGCCATTATATGACCTAGGATGTCACCAGTGTATATTTTATATGCATATTTTAGCTTATATACTTCCATAACAAGTTTCTTTTAACCCTCTCGACCCCACAGCAACTTCAGAAGGCCACTCTGCATTTCACTGTAACCATGGGCGGCCTTAAAGAAGATAAATCCTGAACAAAACACACATTAACTTCAATTTCAATTCAAATATTTAGCTTTTTAATTTTTCACAAATTTGTCACATATGTTGAGTGCATCCCCTTTAAATACAGATGGCTGAGATCCCACAGCACAGGCTAACCAGTTAAAGCAGCTAAAGTTTGATTATTCTGTGATTAATTATATTGCAGAAACTGCTATGAATTATTTGGTACCATATTAGGATATTTTAATGGAGTCCCACAGGGTTCTATTTTAGGGTCTATGAATCTACGAGGGTCTAATGTTATTGATGTAATTGTAATTATTAGAAGGGTGTCCACAAACATTTGGACATATAGTGTATACTGAAAACTGGCTTTATTCATTCAGAAACCTTGTTTCTCCATTTTTGCTGTATTTCCCTTTTTTTTGACATAATGGGAATCTGGCAGTTGTTCTTTACATTGTCAGAAGTTCGTAGTGAATGGACCAGTAGAAATACTCCAGACTTAATTCAAATTGCTCCAGAAAAATATTTTACATTCACTGAAAGATAAGAAGGTTTTTTATTCTTCGGTAAAGTTGCTAATTTGGAGATGCAGGGATTCGATACAACAGTGACGGTTCAATTCCAATATTTCCAATATACCTTCACTACAAATGTCCCACTGATGGTGAGACTCCACAACGTATGTTAATCATTTTAACCCTAGGTTTATTATTCTATTTTAATTATAATACAGAAACTACTATGAACTGCTATGGCTTGTAGATATTTTAATGAGAGTCCCACAGGGTTCTATTTTAGGGTCTATGAATTTAATGTTAATGATGAGAGAACAGGGCGGAGGGCCACGTTGTTCCGTATCAATAAATTGGCAAATTGTTTTTGATACCAGCTTGCATGTATTTCTAGAGGCTGATCATACCCTACACAGCAGCTGCAGCAGTTATCTAGGACTCTCAGTCAGTGTGTATTCTAGCTGCAAAAATAAAAGCCCAGCAAACTGGCATTTGGCTGTTTTCCCTTACATTTGTGCATTTGGTTAATTTTTATTGTTTAATTGTTTTATTTTACTTTAGTCACAGTTTTAAACAAAACTATTAATTCAATTTATTTAATACAATTAAATACATTCATGAAATGAATTTGCTAGAAATATTAGCATTAATCTAATATCGATCCTGAGCTTTATATATATGTACTTATGTGCAGACCTAATTTTAAGTTAAGACAACCCTCTTTCAAGGTCCTGATGCTTGAGATTCTGATGCTAGCATGTCCATTGTAGGTGATTATAATGATAGCTCATATAAATACATGCAGCGCCCACCACAATTATTGGCACCTCTGGTTAAGATGTGTTAAAAGTCTTCAAATAAATTACATTTTTATTGCAAAAGCATAATCTCACACTGAAATCTGTAGAAAAATGTCACCTTGGACTTGGATAATATATAAAAAAAAAAATCTGAAAATCACCTGTTCCACATTTATTGGCCCCCCTAAAAAATCCTGGAAATGAACGTAATTGATTAACACATTTCTGTCATTTTTACTGTAGTTTATAAAGTTGATCCAAGAATCTAGGAACCTTTAATTAGTAATTCATCACTTCCTGTTTCTCTGGGGTATAAATAACATGTGACACAGAGGCCTATTTCTCTTATCCACTCATGGGAAAGACAAGAGAACCCATCATTCAATAAGGCAGACGTGTGTCGACCTTCATAGTCATGCAATGGCTACAAGAAAACAGCCACTGGCCTGCACCTGCCCATGTCTACAGTCAGAGGAGTCATCCAGAGGTTTAAACAACTGGAACAGTGGCCTGCAGGATGCAGGTTTATCTTCCCACCATGCACAGTACTGGGACTTCAGCCTTGTGACCCTGTGCTTTGGTCAGATGAGACCAAGATAGAGCTATTTGGCAACAAACACTCTTAGTGGGTCTGGCGTAACACAAAAGAGGAGCACCTCGTGCCCACTGTGAAGTATGGGGGAGGATCGGTGATGCTGTGGGCCCATTTCTCTTCTAAAGGCCCCGGGAACCTTGTTAGGCTGCACGGCATCATGAACTCTTTACAATGCCTGAAAGCTGAAGAAGGGTCGTCACTGGGTCTTTCAGCACGAAAGTGGCCCTGAACATGTGGCCAAATCTAGGCAAAAATGGTTCACCAGACACTCCCATCCCAGTCCCCGACCTCAACCCGACTACAAATTTGTATAGGAGAAGACACAGGACTCTGGATGATTTGGAGAGATTGTGTTTAGAGGAATGGTGGAAGATCCCTCTCTCTCTATTCTCCTATCTTGTGAAACGTTATAGGAGAAGAAGAAGTGCCGTCTTGTTGGCGAAAGGGGGTTGTACAAAGTATTAACATCAGGGGTGCCAATAATTGGGATTTTGGGATTTTTTTTTCCCACTGAATAAATGCATTTGAATTAAATGTTGGATTTTTCTCATTTTTTGCATAGTTTGCGTAGTAATAATAATACTTTATTAGAAGTCTGAGAACACATCTTTAACGAGTGGTGCCAATAATTGTGGCATTGTGGTGTATATATATATATATGTGTGTGTGTGTGTTTTTGCATATGCTTTTCCAGTTTTTCACTTATGCTGGATGGACCCATAGAAATACTCAAATTACTCAAAAAATATATTTGTTATATATAAAATAATATATATATATATATATATATATATATATATATATATATATATATATATATATATATATATATATATATATATATATGTGTGTGTGTGTGTGTGTATATATATATATATATATATATATATATATATATATATATATATATATATATATATGCACACAAATACATATATATATATATGCACACATATTTATATATATATATATACATATATAATGTGTGTATATATGTATGTATATGTATTTGTGTGCATATATATATATATATATATATATATATATATATATATATATATATATATATATATATATACATATATACATTTGGAGTATTTTTATGGGTCCATCCAGCATAAGTTAAAAACTGGAAAAGCATATGCACACACCCACAGCTCACAACTACCCGTCCCTCTAAAAAAACATTACAGTTTAACCACTGGAAACTCCAGGCTGGAATGCTTCTATAGATTAACTGTCAGGAAGATTAATTAATGAATGTTGCTCAGTTTTTATTTCCCAACTACATCATTATAAAGCTACTGTTCTCACTTAGAGCTGTCTACCCAGAACACACCCAGAATACACCCTCACTCTCCAGCCATTTGCACCAGCAGATTTGCACCAGCTTTTCTATTCAAATTCAGATTTATTTAGCATTTAGTATCTGAGGCACCTACTGTACATTTACAACTACCTATGCGAACACACAATAACAGCGAGTGCTAATTCACCCTTAGCGATTCTGCTCCACGAATTCTGTTCCTGAATTAGGCCTTTATTTACCTGCTTGCGGTTGTTTTTTGTGCCTGGACCTGGTTGGTTGTTTTGCAAGGCAGTGTGTCGGACACGAAAGCTGTGGCGCTTTCTCCCCGTTGCATCACTTTCAGTGCTGCTGATGAGCCCATGAGAGAGGACCCCACAAAAGTTCTCACAGCAAACCTACTGATCTCACCGCTCTGTTTTCCTTCATCTATTATGGCAGTGTAGGGTGTTTTTTTTTGTTTTTTTTTTTGTAATAAAATCAGTGAATCTAGGTCAGCGTGAGTATAAACCAGCCTTGATTAGCATGTAGCATCTTAAGCTGCGATGTCTGTTTTGTATGCAGACGTCTTCGAAAGAATCTGTGATGATTAAGAATCAGATTTTAATCAAAGTATGGAGAGTGGATATTTTCTGCAGTTCCTCCAAACAATAACAACAACAATAACAACAACAAGAAATCGCTTGATTGATGCTTCAGCATCATCTCTCCTGGCGAAGCAGCTGCACAAATGAAATGCAGTAATGTGAAAAAAATAGGACAGCCCATGAAAACCCTTTTTGTCTTTTTTAATATCCTTAAACATCTGGACCTTCTGATCTCTTTATATGATTAACACTGAAAGATGGGGGTCAAATGTGTAGAATCAGAACCATCAGCTGCAGATGATCAGAACATGGTTGGAGAGGATTATTCTGGAGGAGTCTTTGTGTCTGATTTAAACCTCAGACATTTGTTTAGTCTGGTCTGCTCTTGATTGATGGTTGAAGTGAGTGGTGAAGATGATGATCACCATGGCCAGATCCAGAGAGCTCTCTGAGGCCTTCAGGAAGAAGGCTGTAGATGCAGTCTGGGAGTCTGGGAAAGAGGTTCTAGAAAGGATCCTGAGATGTCGTCACAGCTGATGTAAAAATACAGCATCGAGAAGGAGACCAAGCAAGTTGAGGTGTGCAAGGAGGAAACCCTTGCTGTTTAATTAATTCATTCATTCATTAATTAAACCCAGGGCCAACCGCACCAGCATATGGTCTCACAAGGGGTCTGAGGATCTCATCTCGGTACCTAATGGCAGTCAGGCTACCTCTGGCGAGCACATGGAGGGCTGTGCGGCCCTTCAAAGAAATGCCACCCCACACCATTACTGACCCGCTGCCAGTCCGGTCATGCTGAAGGATGTTGCAGGCAGCAGATCGCTCTCCACGGCGTCTCCAGACTCTGTCACGTCTGTCACATGTGCCTTAAGCAAGTTGAGGTGTGCAAAGAGGAAACCCTTGCTGTTACATTAATTAATTAATTAATTAATCACCCCACCTCATCCCAAACCAACTCCCCCAACTCTCCCCAAAATTATTGAATGGAGCACCAACCATCATTCCAGAGAACATAGTTCTTCCACTGCTCCACAGCTCAATGCTGGGGGGGGGGGGCTTTATACCCTTCTAGCCCACTATCTGCCACTGAGCTACCACACCATGTGGGAGACCAGGGTTCGATTCCCAGTCTGGGTGATTGTGCTGTGCTACACTAATAAGAGTCCTTGGTCCAGACTCCTAACACTACATTGGCCCACCTCTGTGATACGAGTAACCTTGTAAGTCGCTCTGGATAAGAGCGCCTGCTAAATGCTGTAAATGTAAATTAGGCATTCCTATTCTATTGGCAGTACTTCTCCACAGGGACTAGACAAGCGGTGTGTGTGTGTATATTGATGTATGACAGAAAGGCGAAATGAGAGACCGGTTCTGCTGTGTTTGGACTCATAGCCGGCTAACTAGGCTTAAATAAGTTAGCTAACAGGCTAAACACCACAGCCCAGACCATATTCCAGCTAACTGTGGCTCAAATCACACAGGTTTAGAGGATAAAGCCTCACGTCTGGAGGAACAGAGTCGGTCTTAGGAGTGATTTCCTTGCCATCATAGCTGATGTGAAAATACAGCATCTACCATCAGAAGGACACCAAGCAAGTTGAGGTGTGCAAGGAGGAAACCCTGGCTGTCTAATTAATTAATTAATTAATTAACCATGTGCTTTGGACAGATGAATCTTGAGCCAGCAAGGGTTTTCCCTCCTTGCACGCCTCACTCTTGCACAAGCACGTCTTCATCTGCATTTGTGTAGGAGCCTTATTATTATTTCACCCCCACAAACCCTCCCCTATTCGCTCTTGTAGAAAGAAAGTTCCAGTGGCAAACGAAATGAATGAATATCATCCAGCCTGTTTGCAGAGTGGGCAGAAGTTTGAATTTCATCTGCGACTAAATCAGATTCTGCATTTAAAAAAAAAAAAAAAAAAAACAATACGGATGCAAGCGGAAGAAAGTCATTCATAATTCAGCACCATTTGGGTGGGAGCTTCTTCACTTCTTTCAATAGAAGTTTATCAGTTGGCTTCCAAACTCCCAGCAGTGCTGCAGGGAACCGGAGGACTTACTCTGGAGCTCCACAAAAAAAAAAAAAAAAAAAAGATTCATGTCACCTGGGGACTTGTCCCTGCCACTGTTTGTCCAGGTCCCCCGTGCCCTTACCTTCAGTGCCCTTACCTTCAATGCCCTCGAGGGCTGGAGAAGCTGAGACCGTTGGAGGTTGTGTCAGACTCTGCACAGTCACATTTTAATTTCTTTGACTTATTTATTGGAAGGAATATTCCATTGTTGAGGAGGCAGGCCAGTAGAATAATAGGTCTCCATGTTCACTATACTGACAAAAGTATTGGGACACCGGCTCATTCATTGTTTCTTCTGCTTTTGTCGGAGTAACTGTCTCTACTGTCCAGAGAAAAAGGCTTTCGACTGGATTTTGGTGTTTACTAGAGCGTTAGTGATGTCAGTGTCAGTTAGTGTTGGATGATCATCACCCCACCTCATCCCAGACCAACTCCCCCAACTCTCCCCAAAATTACTGAATGGAGCACCAACCATCATTCCAGAGAACACAGTTCTTCCACTGCTCCACAGCTCAAAGCTGGGGGCCTTTATACCCCTCTAGCCCATGCTTGGCATTAGGCCTAGACTAGCTGTGTGTGTATGTATTCTGATGTATGACAAATGAGACCGGTTCTGCTGTGTTTGTGTTTGTATTTTGCCAAAATATCCCGCTATTACCCAGCTCTTATTAATTGTGTCTGATGGTTTCCTCTGATGGTACAATGAGCCACGTGTTCAGCTAAAGTGGGTCAGTGAAACTAGCCTATTAAACCAACATAGAGGACAAATAATATTCTTTACCCCATTTTAGAGGAAAATTACATATAAAATTGTGTTTAAACATTTTTAGTCTGTGTGTGGGCGGGTTCGTGTGTGTGTGTGTGTGTGTGGTCAGACGATGGGTGTATAAAACCACATTTTGCTCATCTCTCCACTCAACACTGATTCCTTAAACTGAAAAAATGACTATTTTAAACAATTCTGGAAAAAAAAAATGCAAACGTGCTAACATATACTTTGTGTCCAAATATTTGTGGACACCCCTTCTAACGAATGCATTCAGCTCGTACTTTAAGCTGCACCCATTGCTGACACAGATGTGCAAATGCGGACACACACAGCTTGTCTAGTCCCCGTAGAGAAGTACTGCCAATAGAATAGGACTCTCTGGAGCAGATAAACATGAACCTATTGGCACCATGCTGCCTAATGCCAGGCGTGGGCTAGAGGGGTATAAAGCCCCCCAGCATTGAGCTGTGGAGCAGTGGAAGAACTGTGTTCTCTAGAATGATGATAATGATGATGATGATAATGATGGTGCTTCATCAATACTTTTGGATGATAAGTTGGGGAGTTAGGGATGAGGTGAGGTGGTGATCATCCAACATCCTGACCTTACTAACAACCTTGTCGCTGAAAGCAATCAAATGCTCACAACAATGCTCCTCCAACACCTAGTATAAATCCTTCTTCTCTGGACAGTAAAGAGAGTTACTCCAACAAATACAGGATAAACTCTTTTTTACTACCCTTGATTTCGGAAGAAACAATGAATGAGCAGGTGTCCCAATACTTATGTCCAATGCTATTTAGCACCTCAAGCCTGAGCGGTGTGTTGCAATATCTCAGGAAGTTGAATGGGACATTTGCATTGTGTTGTATGGAGCTTGTCTGGAGGGGGGGAATGCAATGTTGCCGAATGCAATCAAATCTTCGCTGTAATTCACCAGAATCCAGTAGAACTGTGTTGTACAGTTGCTCCAGCAGGCTGGCCAGCAAGCCACTGCAATGCTATGTATGGTCACTATGGTTCCTGACCCAACAATCCACCGAGGAGGCTGGTCTGGAAGACCTCAGAGTCCACAAATTTCCTGTATTTTTTTTTTTGCTAGTCCATTAAGTAGCGACTTGCTGTCCTGTGCGTTATGCAAATTTTCCGCAGTCTTGGCAGCCCCCCGTTCCCTCTGGATGACAGGCCCGGCAGGAAGTGATGGTGCACACCGCCTCGCCACTCTGATTAATCACAAGACTTGCAGGCTGGTCACAGCCATGCTGCTTACTGTGTAGTAACCAGACCTGCCCTGGGTCTGGAGGTTAAATGCTCATTTAGACATGCATGATTCTAGGAAGTGTGTATGTGTGTGTGTTAATATGGGGGGGGCTTAAGAGAGGGGGAGGTGGGTTATAATGGGGAGGATGTGTTACGGACGGGTTAAAGACATTGGGTCTCAGCGGGGCTTTAAAGAATACCTACAAAGCAGGCAATCAGCTTAACCCCCACAACAGTGTTTGGTCACGCTGGTGGAGTGACTAGAGGACCCCCTGCTCTGCACATTTTAGGGCTTTCCAGCTCTACCGCACACACACACCCACACTTGATAATTAGGTAATTAGCTGATCAGTTGGATCAGCTGTGAGGGCAGATTCTAAACCCCTGGCTTAGAGTAACAGAAGCAGGTAATTGTTTTAAGGAATAGCTAAAATACTTGGAAAAGTGCATTTCCCTCAGGAAATGTTGCTATGCAGTCGCTATGGTGTTCCAAATGGCTCCTATGATCCAAGAAGTTGCTATGGTGTCCTGAGTGGATGCAATGCTATCTTCCAATGCAATCAAATCCTCACAGCAATGCTCTTTATACGTAGCAGAAAGCTTCCTTCCTTGGACAGTAGAGACAGTTACTCCAACAAAAGCAGGACAAACTATTTTTAATACTCTTGACTTCAGAGGAAATCAAGTAAATCAGCAAGTGTCCCAATACTTTTGTCCAATTACTGTACCAGTAACAGTAAAGGAATGAAATGATGAATCAGGCTTCAATGAGGGTTCTGGGCAATCAGGTTGTGCCACTAAAGACGACACCTGGGTTCACACGATCGCTCATCAGTCTGAGGCTTGATGTCAGCTAATAATTAGAGTCAGCTAATTTAAGAGGCATTGGAGATTCCCACTAGGGGAAATGATGAGGCCACCTGGACGAGGGTTTGTTAGAGCTAATATTGACGCGCTGTTTGCGTTCTGATGATGGCGTAGGTGCACTGGAGTGGTGGCAGATAACAGCAGATTACCACCAGGTTCATTTAATTATTTAATATCAGGACTTTTCAAAACGTTGAAAGTCAGGGCAGGAGAAATCCGAGGCAGTTAGCCAAGAAACTTCTGTGATCATGTCTAAGATTATGTCGTGCACCTGAATTCTCAAAGCTGTCTGCGTCTGACGATGTCTAGTCACCAGCTGAGTCACTAGACATTGACATTTTCTTTCTGGGCAAGCGAGACTTGATCAAGGGCCTTGCAGTCATTGTCCTCCATCAGCTTGGCATTTACTCACTCGACAAAATGACTGGCTGCTGCCTCAAAATTCGCAAGCACACTTCCTGAGATGCTGTTTTGTGGTAGGGATGTCCGTTCCGTTTTTTTTGGGCACTACATGTCCAAATGTTTGTGGACACCCCTTCTAATGAATGCATCCAGCTACTGTCGACTAGTTGCACCCATTGCTGAACAAATAAACATTAACCTATTGGCCTAATGCCAGGCGTGGGCTAGAGGGGGATAAAAGCCCCCCCAAACACTGAGCTGTGGAGTAGTAGAGGAACTGTGTTCTCTGAAATGATGGTGATGGTGCTCCATCCAATACTTTTTGGTTGGGGAGTTAGTTTGGGATGAGGTGATGTGGTGATCATCCAACATCCTGACCTCACTAATGCTCTAGTCTGTGAATGCTATCAAATCCTCACAGCAATGCTCTTCCACAATCTAGTATGGTGAGCGCTTCTCCGGTTCTCCCGCTGGTAAAACAGAGAATTTCAGTGATAGTTTTTATAAAGGGTCAGATATTATGGTCAGATATTATATTAAATTTGCTCCACACTGCAGACTCTCGACTTCTTTATTTACCTTTTAAGAACGTCTGCACTGCTGCTGCCGACTGGGCTATTATGTCCGTTAATGGTGCCTTGGGGACACCAGATGGCCCCTGAACACTGTGGTTAAAACAAAGACTTGGATGTGAACTGGACTGGGATTAAAATAGCCAATGCCCGATCCATTAAAATTTGCCTGGATCCACTGGATTGGATCGGGCCCTCCCTAATAATCTTTATCAGATGCAAACCTTTGCTGCATCTTTACCACTGAATCTAGTGACGGAACTTTTCTAAACTAGGAACATCTAAACAAGCCTGATGCAATTTGGAAACACGTCCTGCTAAGTGCAGAAATGCACATATTTCGTACCATATGCCATATCTAATTTAGCGCTGTGATGTCAAGGTTTTCAAAATGATACATTTCATCCTTCCACACTAAAACAGACCACAAGGTTTTTGAGACACTTACTCCAACAAAAGCAGGACAAACTCTTTTTTAATACTCTTGATTTCAGAGGAAATCAAGTGAATTAATTAGATGTGAAAGACTTGGATTTGAACTGGACTAGGATTAAAATAGCCAATGCCTGATCCACTAAAATTTGCCTGGATCCACTGAATTTGATCAGGCCCTCCCTAATAATCTTTATCAGATGCAAACCTTTGCTGCATCTTTACCACTGAATCTAGTGACAGAACTTTTCTAAACTAAGAACATCTAAACAAGCCTGATGCAATTTGGAAACACGTCCTGCGAAGTGCCGAAATTCACATATAGCGTACCATATGCCATATCTAATTTAGCGCTGTGATGTCAAGGTTTTCAAAATGATACATTTCATCCTTCCACACTAAAACAGAGCGCAGGTTTTTTTTTAAAGTCTCCACCTTGGGGAACATTTTACAAGAGAGACCTAAAACACCTTTTTTCATATGCATGCAGATGAGGCCTCAGGTTATGAGAGCAACAGCAGGTGTGAATGCTGCTGCTGTGGAACTGATAGGCGAGTAAAGCAGAGAATATCCCATAACTCCTGCAGATTCACCGCCCTATCGTCCCATTCCATTGCCAATGCATTTATCAAGTTTCATCAAGCCTAATTTCTGCAACAGCCTGTAAGCGAAATAATGCCCAGAGGAGGAGTTGCAGATCTACTAATACAGCCTTTCGCCCAGCAGCATATTGCAATATACTATTGAGCGCTGATCTTTATAGGTTGCCTTATGTCATATCTAGCCTCTTTAACATTGTTGGCAATGAATTACTGAATGACACAGCAGATAGCATCAATTATCAGCAGAACAGTTGGATAGAAGCAAGGCCCTGAATGAACCCTTGGCTTCACTTATTGATTTAGCCTTCTCTGTGAAATAACTCAAATGGTCCTTTAGGCTCATATTCTATTTACTAAACAGCAGAATGTACTCCTGTGGGAATCTATGGTCTCTGCTCAGTAGCCTCAGTCAAGTCCACCCCCACTATCCAAGCTTTCACTTACTAGTAACTTCCTCATAATGCACTGGAACTGTGTCTTATTTTAATATTGCCTTTCTTGAATCGATGGGACCTGCAACCTCCTCCACCTGCTGAACTGAGTTTATTGTGGGAGACTGACCTAACTTAGAAGGCCATGACTGTTTGAAGTTCTTCTGCTCGAGCAGAATGAGTAGGAGAGAAATGGTAGTCTTGGGACCTTTGAATACAATTTCTGTTGTTTACTTTTATTATTTTCCAAGACATGCTCAAAGAACTCGGCCGGTAGAGGACAGGCAATATTCAGTAAGCAATAACCAAGCCATAACCATCAGTATGTCTCAGTATGTCTTCAGTATGACCCAATGTGACAGTCAGGGAAAAAAAAAAAATATATATATATCTTCATGTACGTTCAATCTTAGGTATCCCATACTACACACTTTTGCTGGGCCGCCACTGGCTGCACAGAATGGTTAATGGCATTTCAGCAATGGGGAGTTCGGGACCAACATATCTGCTCTTCACTGTGAAAAAGGTTCTGTGGCATAAAATGACCTCTATTATGTTTCAGGTACACATTTCATGTGACCCCGCCTGGTAAAGGACTCAAGGCTTGCCCTTGGAGCCTGAAGATTTGGGGAATTAGCTGGACAAGTACACTATATGTCCAAATGTTTGTGGACACCCCGTCTAATGAATGCATCCAGGTACCGTCGACTAGTTGCACCCATTGCTGAGCAAATAAACATTAACCTATTGTTAATGTAGACCACATATTCACTTCAGTTTAGATGTAAAGGGCCCAGGACCTCCTGAACATGGCTCATGGATCAAGCAATACCCATCAGTATGTCTCTGCAGAAATAGGGATTCATCAGACCGGGCTGCATTTCTCCAGTCCAACTGTCCAGTGTTGGTGAGCCTGTGCCTGACCCACAGCAACCTCAGCTTTCTGTTCTTGGTGGAGAGGAATTAAACCCGACGTGGTCTTCGGTTGGTGTTGCTCATCCGCCTCAAGGTTGAATGTGGTGTTGTGCATTCTGGGATGCATCACAGTTGTACAGCGTGGTTATCTGAGCTACTGTAGCCTTTCTGTCAGCTCCATTTACCATTCCACTCCAGGTCCAGCAATTCTCTGTTGATCTCTCTCATCAACGAGGTATTTCCATAAGCAGAAATGCCGCTCACTGGATGTGTTTTCCCAAGAGATGAAAATCCCAAGAGACCCCAAGATCATACATTGTCTTCATTCTGGTCTTCATGGTTGATGTGAACATCACCTAAAGCTGCTGGCCTGCATCTGCATGAATTACATAACCTTACATACATTACATAACTGCATGAATGAGTAGATGTACAGCTGTTCCTAGTACAGTGCTCAGTGAGTGAAGATGTGCACTGTGTGGGTTAGTGTCCCAGCATAGCGAAGGTTCAGTTGGACCCAAAGTATTAATGGTAATGCACAAGTTCTCCTTTAAGGGCTATCTTGCTCTTTCTGAATTGCCAGTTGATTTTCTTTCATTGAACTGTTCATCCCTGACTTGCTTGACCACAGATTGTCCACATAGACTCCAAGTGCATTGCATCTCTCATGTTCTTCTAATGTGTAAATGCCACTATTGACAAATGCATTGACCAGTTCATTCATTCTCTGCCCACAAAAAACGTGCTTTTCGAGTTGCATTTGTTGCAAGGTCGGACAAAACTTAATTAAACTGGAGTGGTATTTGTTGAGAGACGCCACATGATCCTATCTGGTATAAAGTGCTACACTAGAGTGATGGACATTGCAGGACAAATAAAGAACTAACAGTGTTTAAACTTTTAATTGCATACAAAATAAAAATCATTGAAAATTACAAAGGAAGGATGATCCTTCTTGCCTATATATTACAGTCAAACTACAAGAATGAAGCTTAACCTGGCTGTTTTTATGGACTATTTTAATAATAAAATAGAAAATATTAGACAACAAATCCAACCCTGCTTATTAAATCAAACATGGCCGTCACCTGATGTAGTTGCTTTAGAACATAACTTAGTTGTAGAACAAAGGCTGGAAGCCTTCTTCCCACTTCCACAGCCTGAACTAGAAAATATTATTTCCTCAGCTAATTGTACAACATGTACACTCGACCCGATTCCCTCTAAATTGCTAAAAGAAATTCTCCCAATTATAATCAGACCTCTTTTAACAATTGTAAATTCATCCCTTAGCCTTGGGCATGTACCCCAAACCCTTAAAATAGCAGTTATAAAACCTTTAATCAAGAAACCAAATCTTGATCCTAGCGTATTATCTAATTATAGACCCATCTCAAACTTAACATTCGTATCTAAGATATTAGAAAAAGCTGTGGCCCAACAACTCTGCTTATACCTGAGTAAAAATTACATGTATGAAAAATTCCAGTCTGGATTTAGACTCAATCACAGCACAGAGACAGCCCTAGTGAAGATTACGAATGATCTCCTTCTTGCCTCTGATCAAGGCTACGTATCTTTATTAGTCCTACTAGACCTTAGTGCTGCCTTTGATACAATAGATCATTCTATATTACTAGAAAGATTAGAGAAAATGGTTGGAATCACAGGGACAGCCCTATCATGGTTCCAATCATATCTAACGGGACGCTTCCAATTTGTAAAGATAAAAGATTTATCTTCAAACTACGCAGAAGTAAGATATGGAGTTCCGCAAGGCTCAATTTTAGGACCGCTATTATTTACATTATACATGTTACCACTGGGCTCAGTTATAAGCAGACATGGCGTTAATTTCCATTTCTATGCAGATGACACACAGCTCTATATATCAGCCAAACCTGACGATAAATTTAGACTACAGAAAATGGAGGACTGTGTAAAGGATATAAAACTCTGGATGTCACATAACTTCCTTCTCCTCAACAGTGACAAAACTGAAGTTCTCCTTTTAGGTCCAAAAGACTCTAGAAATAAACTATCAGACTTAATGTTAGACTTGGCTGATTCTTCCATCATTCCTGGTTTAGCAGCTAAAAATCTTGGCGTCACATTCGACTCAGATTTATCATTTGAGCAACATATAGCTAATATTAGTAGAACAGCCTTTATGCAGCTTAGGAACATCTCCAAACTAAGAAACTCCTTATCACTACAAGACGCAGAAAAGCTAGTACATGCTTTTATTACCTCAAGGCTAGATTACTGTAATGCACTACTGTCAGGTTGTTCCAGCAGGAACCTCAATAAACTTCAGCTGGTGCAAAATGCTGCAGCCAGGGTCCTTACTAAAACTAGAAAATTTGCCCATATCAGTCCAGTTCTATCAGCACTTCATTGGCTCCCAGTTAAATTCCGTATTGAATACAAAATTCTTTTATTAACATATAAAGCCCTACATGGCCTCGCTCCTGAGTACCTGCAGGATCTTATAGTATATTATGAACCATCAAGACTACTTAGATCTCAGGGTGCTGGCCTCTTACTCGTTCCCAAAATTCAGAAAACCTCAGCAGGGGGAAGAGCCTTTTCTTATAAAGCCCCCCAACACAGCATAAAAAAAGGTTCTGTGGCATAAAATGACCTTTATTATGAGAATTTCCTGTCCTTGTCCCTGCCTGGTAAAGGGCTCAAGCCTTGTCCTCAGAGCCTTAAGCTGTAGACCTCATATTTACTAGTTATGAAGGGCCCAGGACCTCATAAACATGGCTTGTGACCAACACCGTGGTAGCAAATCTGGCCGACATCAACGGTCGGCGCGTTAGAGAGGCAAACATTGTAGTAACTAGGCTGGGCAAGGTCAGGGACTGTCACAGGGGCTGTAGCGATGCTAGTATACTTGTTAGCTTTGTGGCAAAATGTAGTCCTCAGACCAGAAAGTGTCTTTTCTGGGCAAACAAGAGGCAGTTCTTGTGCATCTGTGTTTCAGCCAGGGCCGTAGTACCTATTAAAAATCCAACCGATGCCGTGGAGGAACCCCTTTTGGTTTTATTGAGAACTATTTGTAAAAACCTTTAAAAATGTTTTGCACCACCCTGGCCCCTTTTCAGTTAATGTTCTTGTGTGCCAGAACTTTATGAAAATGTCTAAAGTCCTGTGAAACCACAGAGCCACAGTGTAGACATGAGGCATCTTGTTTTTATGGCAGTTGGACCTCAAAGTTATATATGTATATATATATGTCCTGCAACATCCAATGGGAGAAAGCATTCACCATGAAAATTCTTGATGGCCAATTTGAACCTCGTTTTACAGTCAACGTCATAAAAAAAACACACTTTCAGTTGCTGGAACCATGACAAACTTCCAATCCATTTATATCAGCTTTTAAATGCTTCATAAGTGAACTGAGTCAGGAAATGGGCCTCGGCTGGCTCTGGGCCTCATGCTGATTGCTCAATTACAGAATGTGCTTCCTGGTTTATGTTCAGCTATAAGGGTCGCTGCTATAGACTATCACTACTTATCCTCACTTGGGCAGCTTCTTGAGATTTCACGCAAATTTAGATAGCCTGTATGGAGTGATGTGATGAGCATAATGTGGTTGCAGACAGAAGGTAATGGAAAAAACTGACACTGTCAGAAGTATGAGGTTCTCTCAGGAATCTCTCAGTTACAAGTTCATGCTGTACAAAACTGGTTGCAACAAAATGATCATTTGGGACGTAATAATTGGTAAATAATGGTTAAAGAGTAATAACACCCAAAAACCATCGTCTTTCCTTGTAAATAACATCATTGCTGTGCTCAGTTTAGCTTCTGTAGCATTCCCTCTGGGTTATACTCTGCTCTAGGTGCCTAGCTAACAATTAAGACTAGTTATTGTTATCCTGTCAGTGGTGCTTCCAGGGTTAGACAGCCATAGACACCCGATCAGCCATAACATCATCACCCCTGGCATGAAAAGTGAAAAGACAACAAGTGAACAGTCAGTTCTTGAAGGTGATGAAGGCTTTAAAAGCAGAGTCAGGCTTAAGGATCTGAGCCACTTTAACAAGAACCCAACCGTGATGGCTAGACGACTGGGTCAGAACATCTCCAAAACATCAGTCAGATCTTGTGTTTTCTTTTTCTTCTGGTCAGTACCTACGAAATGTGCTCCAAGAAAGGATAACCAGTGAACCGGCAACAGCCTTTTGGGCACCTAAGGCTCCTTGATGCGATTCATGAAGGCTCCCATCCAAGGGCGCTGTATGCTCCCATCCAAGGGCGCTGTATGTTGCCTGTGACTGACAGAGGCCCTAAAAATGTAGAGTTGTGGGGCCCAGTGTAATATCTTTTCATGGAGCCAAAGAAATTCCTCACAGCTTCCCTGGCCCCACCTCAAAACGTAGAGGACTTTGAGGATCTGCTGCTAACATCTTGGTGCCTGATTCCACAGGCCACCTTCAGAGGTCTTGTGGAGTCCATTGTGGACCATTGTTATGGCTGATTGGTGTATTTTAGGGCCAGGCTAGTAGGGGTGGAACGGTACATGTATTTGTACCGAACCATCATGGTATGAATATCACACAGTCGTATGGAGAACACATGGTCCGCCACAGTTAACTGCTTAACACACTACTGAGCTACCCACACACCTAGCCAACTTGACACTGAGAGGACAGCAACACTATCCAGGAGTATCTCAAACTGCTCATTTATTTAGGGTTAAAAAAACGCTCTATATTCATCTTTAGATGCCAAACGTGATAAGCGTCGAGGCCGAGATCAGTACTACAAGTACTACAACACTACTAATGAAATGAAGCTCAGCTACATTCATGTTAAAGGGTGTTTGTCTTCTTGTTTGACCTCTGCCTTGATAGGACCTTTGTGGATGTACCATTGAGGGTCTTTTCATGCTATACGCAACCTCAGAGGTCCCTATTTTGTGAATATATATTTTTATTGTTTCCCAAAAATAAGAGAGATGAACACATTGACGCACCACAATGAGGTTGAGAAAATGAAATAAATAAATAAATTTAAATTATATATATATATATATATATATATATATATACAATTATATATATATTTTTATTGTTTCCCAAAAATAAGAGAGACGAACACATTGACGCACCACAATGAGGTTGAGAAAATGAAATAAATAAATTAATTAAAATAAATTATATATATATGCCTGCCCCTGTTCTGTCCTCCCTGCCTCTATTTTGTGTCACCATGTGCTTTAGAGCACATGGCTCTGTTTGTTTCTTGTCTGTTCTAACCCCTCCTGTTCATTAGTGTTCCCACATGTGCCTTCTCCCTAGCCACGCCCCCTTGTTAGTCTCAGGTGTTCCCCATGTGTCCCTGTGTATAAGTACCCCTTTCTTTCGGCCTGCCTTGGTCTGGTCTTGTATGTGATCATGTTGGTTAGTGTGCATGGCGGTTTTCAATAGTTTAGCTTGGTCATTTGTTTTTGTTTTTGTTTGTCCATCCATTTGTGTTTGGTATTTTCCCTTGTTTGTTTTTTTTTTCCTTTTGGTAAACACCTGTAGTTCCGTCTGGCTCCGCCTCCAAGATCCTCACACTGTGAAAATTAGACAGATATCTAACAAAGTCAATCGCATCGGATCGCTGTTGAACAGTGGCTGCCCATGTTTTTTTAATATTATAATATTTTACGCTTTCCAAAATAATGTACTAATTAAAGTCTAATTATTATTTTTTGCTTTGTTGCTTAGGGTGCCCAGATGTTCAGAAATGGCCCCTGTACCACAAGGTGTGTAAGAAAGAATCAACAATGTATCAAGATTAGCATTTTTAGCATTTCTTTCTCATTTGGACGGTGTGCGTGTGCAACAATCCGTACATATTTATTCAATCGTGATGCAGCTTACGTCCACAGTCTTTGTAGCAGGCTGGCATTTGAGCGCTCACCTGCTGTGGCTCCTCCACGCGAGCTTCCCTCTGCCTCATTCATCATGCATAACCTGCCTTAGCTGCAGGGCTACACGACAAAACGAGTAAATTCAAAGTCACCGGGGAGAAAATTGAATAGAACAGTGCAAACTGCGGCTTTCTAATTCCCCTAGATACACGCTATTACTTGTAACGGGCCCTCCAAAAAGTGCATTTTTTTAACATTGTTTAAAGCACTTAATAAGGAGTGTTGGTGTGTTTGCGACCGAGGCGAGTGCGCCAAGCCAATTAAATAGACCGAGACGATGTTGCACCCTGCGTGAAGCGGAAGATAAGCGTTTGAACATCAGGAATCAAATAAACAGGCAAATTCACGAGCAAATGCCGGCACCGCTACGTAGTTATTTGGCCATTAATGCAGTTTCGCATTACAGTGCGCAATAATTAGGGATCAGAGACGGGCTCTGCTAATGATTCGTGCAAAAAGCAAAGAAATGGGCCGAGAAATGTAAGGAGAAGAAGCCAGAGAGAGAGAGGGAAAGGAGGGAAATGAGGTGTCCCCCAACAGAGCATCAGAAGTGACTGTCCTGAGAGAAAGAGAGAGAGATTGGACGCTATTCGCACATCATTATATACCGAGCTGGTTTTGATCCCCGATCCTGTCTCCAGTGACTGCACGCATGTGGGAGACATATCCATTTTCTCGCAGCGTACCAGCAGTTGGACCATCTAACACCTCCAGACAGTAGTAATTATCAAATGCATGAGAAAAAGGAATGTGAGAAAAGAAAAAAAATCGCCACAGCCAAACGATTGCCTGGTGGACCTTTAACCTCCACCCTGAGTGAGTGAGTGAGTGAGTGAGTGAGTGTGTGTGTGTGTGTGTGTGTGTGTGTGTGTGTGATGTGAATGGATATTAACATCATTCTCATTTTCACCTGCCATCCCAATTTGAGGGTAGAAAGGTGATAACGACGTTCCGTAAACATCTGTACAGTTGTGCTAATTAGTGCGGTTTCCGCTGATTGGCTGTTTTACGCTACAATGCTAGATTACACGCAAACACCAAGTCATTAGAGAATCATTCCTCAGAAAATGCAGAACAATTGAGTTCTGATTGTGTTCCTGATTTGTAATTCCAAATCCCAGATTTTCCTCATCACCTGACATCGCACACGGGTTGGAACGCTGTTCTGCAAAAAAAAAGAAAAGAAAAAAAAAGCAACTTTACAGGAGAAGGAAAAAACCTTCTGAACTTTCAATGGAAGTCAATGGAAAAGGAGTTTTATTCCATCATTTTAGAGCTTTCTATTGGTCCATTCATCATGGAATTTGGACACAATGTGAAGAAGGACTGACAGATTCAATTTATGTCAGAAAGTGAAAATGGCAAAAATGGAGATACCAGGTTTATATGCTAGGTGACAGTATGCAGTGAGAACCAGCAGCTCTGTTAGAAGCTTAATGCATTCATCCCCTTCATAATTATGCCCAGGGCTAAGTTTCATGGGGGGATGCTAAGGGTCATGGATGTTAAGCACTGTTTAACAATGTTAAGTCAGTTGACCGTTAAGAGTAAATGCTTAGAAGCTCAAGCAGCCAACCTGCATTTCAGACACACTCTATCCAGATCATCTGGAGGGTGCTAATGTTTTTTTTTTTGCTGTTCCTGATGCTGAAAAGGTTCGAATTTAAACTACTGTAGGACTCTCTGTAGCAGATCAACATGAACCTATTGGCACCATGTCTAATGTCAGGCATGGGCAAGAGGGGTACAAAGCCCCCCCGCATTGTGAAAGAACTGTGTTCTCTGGAATGATGGTGGTGGTCCATCCAATATGTTTGGGGATGAGTTGGGCGATCACCTGGGATATCCTTACTGCAGTAATGCTCTTTTCACTGCATGCAATAAAATCCCCACAGCAATGCTCACCCTAAAATCTGGTGGAAAGCCTTCTCTGGACTGTTGTGACGGGTCAGTGTCCAAGAAAAGCTGGATAAACTCCTCTTTTTTTAATACCTTTGATTTCGGAAGAAACAATGAATGAGCAGCTGTCCCAATACTTTTGTCCCTATATTGTATCTCTAAAAAACTATAGCATTTCTAAATGTGGAACACCACACTAACAGCTCAATGTCAACACTGTTAACATGTTTAATCTGGTAACTGCAATTAATCATACTATTTATTTATTTATTTATTTATTTATTTATGATAACCAATTACCCAAGCCACTCATTAGTCATATGGTACTACAAAAGGTACTATGGTGCTACAAAAGGTACTATGTTCGTACAAAGGATACTATAGTACCATTTGTAGCACCATATGACTAACAAGTGGGTTGGGCACTACAAAGGATACTATGGTACTACAAAGGATAATGTATTGCTACAAAATGCACTATGGTGCTACAAAGGGTACCATGGTGCTACAAAGGATAATGTGGTGTTACAAAGGATGCTATGGTGCTACAAAAGGCAATATGGTGCTACAAAGGATAATGTGGTGCTACATAGGATAATGTGGTGCTACAAAAGGCAATATGGTGCTACAAAGGATAATGTGGTGTTACAAAGGATAATGTGGTGCTACAAAAGGTAATATGGTGCTACAAATGATAATGTGGTGCTACAAAGGGTACCATGGTGCTACAAAGGATAATGTGGTGTTACACATGATGCTATGGTGCTACAAAAGGCAATATGGTGCTACAAAGGGTACTATGATGCTACAAAAGGTACTATGGTGCTACAAAGGGTACTATGATGCTACAAAGGGTACTGTTGTGCTACAAAGGGTACTATGGTACTACAAAGAGTACTGTTGTGCTACAAAGGGTACGGTGGTGCTACAAAGAGTACTGTTGTGCTACAAAGGGTATGGTGGTGCTACAAAGGGTACTGTTGTGCTACAAAGGGTGCGGTGGTGCTACAAAGGGTACTGTTGTGCTACAAAGGGTACTGTTGTGCTACAAAGGGTACTATGATGCTACAAAGGGTACTGTTGTGCTACAAAGGGTACTATGATGCTACAAAGGGTACTGTTGTGCTACAAAGGGTACTATGGTACTACAAAGGGTACTGTTGTGCTACAAAGGGTGCGGTGGTGCTACAAAGGGTACTGTTATGCTACAAAGGGTACTGTTGTGCTACAAAGGGTACTATGGTACTACAAAGAGTACTGTTGTGCTACAAAGGGTACGGTGGTGCTACAAAGGGTGCGGTGGTGCTACAAAGGGTACTGTTGTGCTACAAAGGGTACTATGGTACTACAAAGGGTATTGTTGTGCTACAAAGGGTACTATGGTACTACAAAGGGTACTGTGGTGTTACAAAGGGTGCTACAAAGGGGACTATGGTGACACTAAGTGATTCCATAGAAGATACATCTGTATTACAAATGTTTTTCATGGACTTTTTTATGGAATCGCTCAAAGAAGAACCCTTTGTAGCACTGTTACTTTTAGCAGTGTAGTTCTTGTTCCAGGATAATCAAGTTAATGTTAGCATGGGGACAAATTCCGTTCTCATTTTAGCACAGCGTGTCCAACCCATCTAAAATTGCTGTGGGCGTAGTATGGGTAGATCAATTATGCACAGGGAAAAGACACATATCATCAATATCCCCATATCCAGAAGCAGCAGAGACACAAAGCCAATACGAGATAATGCAAAGGACATTCATCCTGACCTGTGGACACCCCTTCTAAAGAATGCATTTAGCTGCTTTAAGCTACACCCCCTGCTGACACAGATGTGCAAATGCACACACAGACAGCTTGTCTAGTCCTTTTAGAGAAATGCTGGCAGTAGAATAAGACCATCTGGAGCAGATCAGCATGAACCTATTGGCACCCCGTGCCTAATGTCAGGCGTGGGCTAGAGGGGTATAAAGCCCCCCAGCATTGAGCTTTGGAGCAGTGGAAGAATAGTATTCTCTGGAATGATGATGGTTGGTGCTCCATCCAGTACTTTTGGGACGCGTTGGGAAGTTGGGAATGAGGTGGGGTGGTGATCATCCAACATCCTGAGCTCACTAATGCCCTTGCCACTGAATGCAATCAAATCCTCACAGCAATGCTCACTCTTCCTGGGACAGTAGAGACAGTTACTCCAGATGTCCCAATACTTTTGTATGTGCAGCACACCTCTAATAAACTTTCTAGCAACATGTTTTGAGACCCGGGTGAAGAAACTGCGGGTTAATCCCACGTTATTGCTGCCATCATTTCATCTTCGGAAAATTACCCTCACAGAAGGCCACATGTAGAGCTGACACATGCCATCGCAGACGACTCAGTGGGCACTTTAAATAAACACCTACCATCTAATTCCATAATTGTCACAGTTTGAAGTACTGTACAGATCATGCTGGGCCGTGCCAAACCTACGAGAGATCCTCAACTGCTGGATGAGCCAGAAATTGGAAGAAATGATCCACCATTGTTTTAGTTGTGCTAGTTCCCCTCGTCCCGCAGTGTGTTAGCTAGGCGAGAGGAGGCTCATGCTGTGGCACTGCTGTAGTTAAACGAATGTGTGACTAAAGAGATAAAACTCTGTTGGGCGGGAGAAATAAACACACACATATACACATGCACACATAGAATGTTGGTTTTGCCATACTTGCGAGGACCTGGCTATGACATAATGATTGCTGAAGCTAGTTAACACTGATACAGTTAACACTGATACAGTTAACACTGATACATTGTTACATATAAATACTTACATACAAAATGCATATGAAGCATTATTACATATAGATACTTACATATATAATACATAGGAGGGATTGTTATTACATAAAATACATATATAACACATATGAGGCATTGTTATTACATATAGATACTTACATATATAATACATATGGGACATTATTACATATAAATACTTACATATATAATACATATGGGACATTATTATTACACATATATATTTACATATATAATGCATATAGGACATTGTTAATACACATAGGTACTTATATGTGTAATTTGTGTAGAACATTATATAATACACATGCTGTATGTGTAACATAAACATACTTATATAATACAGGACATGTTATTACATATAGACATTTACATTTATAATACATATGGGACGTGTTATTACACACATGTACTGAAATATTTGAAAAGGAATGTATTACATGTCTGCAAGTACATATGTAATAAATATGATATGTTTTTATTACATTTAATTACGTATATATAATACATGACCTCATTATTACACCTCAGTACTTGCACATGTCTTTGCTGTCTTAATAAAACCAGGAATCCATGTCCTGATATTGCATAAAAACAAAATGAGCTAAAGTGTGTGTGTGTCTGTGTGTCCAGTCATATAGCAGTATATGTAGAGTATTGCCACACATAGGACCTGTACTGTATTAATAAGCATCGGCCACTTCCTGTCTTCTGCAGTCCTCTTGTTTGTGATGCAGTAGATCTTCAAGCAGAGCAGCGATTGTGCTGTAGGACCATTGAATTTTCTCCCTGTAATTTTGTCTCAGGGGAGACAGAGGCACAGAGAGACTGATGTTTTCCTCATAACACAGACTGGCTCGTAGGATTAAATGCGACTGCGGAAGCCTCTGATTCTTCTTTTTCATCTTACTGGGTCATGCTGATAAGCTCAATGTGCCTCTAATACATCTCATTACAGAAATGTGAATTTGTCATAGATGAAGCAAGCCGATGCAGAACTAAGTGTTTTATGGCACTTCAGGATTCAGATTGGGATGTGTCAGATGATATGTTCACTACGCAGAGTGATGGGAAGTTTTACAGATGGCTTCAATGTATTAATAAAAATACAACATTATAATGGGTTCCAAATATATCATGGTGTCCCAGTACAACAGTATGATCAAACGAATGGGCCCAGGCTTTTTGAATACTGCAACTACAGTCATATGAAAAATCTGGACATTTGATCTTCATGTGGTCAATCCTGAGAGATGGAGGTAACTAACTAAATGTCTTTAATCATAATTAGTAAATGGGAATAATAGAAGTGTAATATTTTTGTGAGGAAAAAGTTCAAACGAACCCAAGAGCAGAACCACAGGACGAGTAAAGTCTCCAACAATCCTAAAATGTCATCACTGGAATAAGGTTAATGTATTTTGTGTGGTTGCCAAGGTGTCCTAGGGTGATACTAAGGTGGATGTGAGGATGGTGGCTAAGGTATTTCAGGTAGTTGCTAAGGTGTCCCAGAGGGTTGCTAAGGTGTTGCTAAGGTGGATGTGAGGATGGTGGCTAAGGTACTTCAGGTGGTTGCTAAGGTGTCCCAGAGGGTTGCTAAGGTGTTGCTAAGGTGGATGTGTGGATGGTGGCTAAGGTATTTTAAGTGGTTTCTAAGGTGTCCCAGAGGGTTGCTAAGGTGTTGCTAAGGTGGATGTGAGGATGGTGGCTAAGGTATTTCAGGTAGTTGCTAAGGTGTCCCAGAGGGTTGCTAAGGTGTTGCTAAGGTGGATGTGAGGATGGTGCCTAAGGTACTTCAGGTGGTTGCTAAGGTGTCCCAGAGGGTTGCTAAGGTGGATGTGTGGATGGTGGCTAAGGTATTTTAAGTGGTTTCTAAGGTGTCCTAGAGGAATACTAAGGTGTTGCTCATTGGGGGCTATGGTGTTGCTTAGGTGGATGTAAGGATGGTGGCTAAAGTGTTTCAGGTGGTTGCTAAGGTGTCCCAGGGGGTTATTAAGATGTTGCGTAGATGGGTGTGAGGATGGTGGCTAAGGTACTTCAGGTAGTTGCTAAGGTGTCCCAGGGGGTTACTATGGTGTTGCTTAGATGGATGTGAGGATTTGGGATAAGGTACTTCAGTTGGTTGCTAAGAGGGTGTCTCAGAGGGTTACTAAGGTGTTGCTTAGATGGATGCGAGGATGGTGGCTAAGGCATTTTAGGTGGTTGCTTAGCTGTCCTAGAGGGATACCAAGGTGTTGATCATTGAGTGCTATGGTGTTGCTTAGGCGGATGTGAGGATGGTGGCTAAGGTATTTCAGGTGGTTGCTAAGGTATCCCAGGGGGTTGCTAAGGTGTTGCTAATTTGTTGCTATGGTGTTAGAAAGGTGGATGTAAGGATGGTGGCTAAGGTATTTCAGATCGTTGCTAAGATGTCCCAGGGGGTTACTAAGAGGTTGCTAAGGTGGATATAAAGGTGATGGCTAAGGTATTTCAGATGGTTGCTAAGGTGTCATAGAAGGATACTAAGGTGTTGCTGGGTGGGTGCTATGGTGTTGCTTAGGTGCATGTATGGGTAGTGGCTAAGGTGTCCCAGGGGGTTGCTAATGTGTTGCTAATGTGTAATGGGTTGATGTGAAGGTGGTGGCTAAGGTATTTCAGGTGGTTGCTATGGTGTCCCAGGGGTTTGCTAAATTGTTGTAGTGGGTGCTATGGTGTTACCAAGGTGTACATCGTACAGCACTGGTTTGCATAACAGAGGCAGTAATACTGTGGACTTCTCTGATCACTCTTTCCTCTCCAGATCATTGTTCGTTGTGTGAGGGCTAATTAAATGGATGTAATCCATTAATGATCAAGGTTAAGCATTAACCACATCCCACTTCCCCAGAAGCCTGGTTAGCACAGAAATAACTGAGGTCATTAGAAGATCCTAGAGAGAGAGAGAGTCATTTGGATGCTGTCTCTAACAGTTCTGAGGGTCTTAAGGCTGCGATTCGTTTGGCAAAACAGAGCCACTGTAAGATCAATAGTCATTAGTGTGGAAGGTGTCAAGATAAGAATCCCAATGAAAAACTGGAAAACCCAGAACAGCCGCGAAGCTTAAAGTGGTTCTCACTTCCAGGCAGTTGCTAGGCTGTTGCTATGTGATCACTAGGGTGAAACTGTTAAGTTGTTGCTATGATAGTGTTAAGTTGTTCCCATGTGGTTGCTAGGTTGTAGCTGTGGTTACTAAGGTGTTGCTTAGATGGGTGTGAGGATGGTGGCTAAGGTACTTCAGGTGGTTGCTAAGGTGTCCCAGGGGGTTGCAAAGGTGTTGCTTAGGTGGATGTGAGGATGGTGGCTAAAGTATTTCAGGTGGTTGCTAAGGTGTCCCAGGGGGTTCCTAAGGTGTTGCTAAAAGGGTGCTAAGGTATTTCCAAGGCATTTGCTGTGGTATACCATGTTTGATTGGATGATTGCTATGGTATTTTTTGGCGTCTAAGGTGTTTTAGGGGTTTCTGTTGGTGATTGGTAAGGCATTGCTACATGGTTGTTATGGTGTTGCTAAGTTGTTTTCCCTAGTTGCTATGATATTTCGGTTGGTTGCAGGCTTTTGCTTAGGGGTTTGCTATAGTATACCACATGGCTGCTTGGGTGGTTGCTGTGATTTTCAGATGATTGCTAAAGCGTTGCTACATGGTTGTTAGGGTGTTGCTAAGGGATTTCTTGGTAGCTGCTGTGGTATGCCAGGTGGTTGCTAAGGTGTTTCCAGGCTTTTGCTTAGGTGTTTGCTATGGTATACCATATGGCTGCTTGGGTGGTTGCTGTGATATTTCAGGTGATTGCTAAGGTGTTGCTACATGGTTGGTATAGTGTTGCTAAGGGTTTTTTTGGTAGCTGCTGTGGTATGTCAGGTGGTGTTGCTTTGCTGTTTATTATGGTATTTCAGGTGCTGCTATGGTTTTGTTAGGGTGTTCCTGGGTGTTTGCTATGGTAAACCACATGGCTGCTTGGGTGATTGCTAACGCATTGCTACATGGTTGTTGTGGTGTTACTAAGCTGTTTCTCTGTAATTGCTGTAATATTTCAGGTGGTTGCTAAGTGGTATTCCTAGGTGTTTGGTACTGTATACCACATGGCTACTTGGGTGGTTGCTGTGATATTTCATGTGATTGCTAAGACATTGCTACATGGTAGTTATGGTGTTGCTAAGGGGATTCTTGGTAGTTGCTAAGGTATTTCCAAATGTATACTTCTGTGTTTGCTATAGTATTTTAGCTGGCTGCTAAGTGGTGTTCCTAGGTGTTTGGAATTGTATACCACATAGCTGCTTATATGGTGCTATGTGTAGCATAGTGTGCTCCACAATCGTCACAGCAACAACCTCATATACCATAGCAACCACCAAGAAACCCTAGATATGGCTAAATTATAAGTGCATAGGTTCATTCTTAGAGTAATACTCAGAGGTGTCGAAAGTACAGATACCTCGTGTTTGGTGTGGCGCAACAGATAACACCACTACCTGCCACTGAGCTACCATACTATGTGGGAGGCTGGGGTTCGAATCCCGGTCTGGGTGATTGTGCGGCGCTACACCAATAAGAGTCCTTGGGCAAGACTCCTAACACTCCTAACACATTGGCCCACCTGTGTAATATGAGTAACCTTGTAAGTCAGCTACAGCTAAATGCTGTATGTAAATGTAAACTTTGTTACCTTACTTAAGTAGAAATGTTGGATCTAAACTTTACTGGAGTAATAATTTTTTTTTTCTGCTGAATTTTACTTCTACTTCTTACATTTTCACCCAATTATCGGAACTTTCTACTTCTTACATTTTAAAAACAGAAAACATTTCATTCCGGCTCGTCATCCTTCATATAAAAAACCCTCTCCAGATAAATCTCTCCATCTGGAAAGTGTGGATTTGATCGTGATTGGATGAGAAGTATAAACATACACCATTCTGACTCCCTATTGGTTTGTAAGCGATCCATCGCACCTGCACACGTCCCGTCCCTCTCCAGTGAGCTCACAGCAGACGTCTGTAGTCTAGTATGAAGACTGTGTCCGTGGCAGAGACTCAAGAGAGCTGCAGTGAAACGTCCCGACTGAGCCCCACATTTACATTCCAATAAAGCTTATTGATCACACGCCTCTGAAGTCTGACTTTCTGCAGCTTTACAAAACTTCTACACAACGACTCCTCATATTTTCCTCCATGAAGCTCATGTTAATGCTCAGTAGAGCACAGAGACGCTCCTTTAATAGAGCTGATATTACTGAAATGCTTCATTTTCAATGGGCAGATCTGCAGCTGAAACAGGAGCCTAGTGCAGCCCAACATTTTTAACATCAACATTTTAATAGATCATTCTCCTCATTATGACTTTTAGAGAAATGGGTTTTTGGGGAGGTGTAGAGGGGTAGAGCACTATAGACCCCTGTGGCGCGGCCTAAGCTTCTGGCCTTTGTTTTCCTTCCATTACTTTTACTTTTCTACTTGAAGTCGTTCTGAAACCAGTACTTTTACACTTTTACTGGAGTAAAAAGCTTCAGTTGATACTTCAGCTTCTATAGAAGTCTTTTAAACCCCAGTATCTCCACTCACGTCTACCTGAGGAATGAATGGGAATACCTTTGACACCTTTGGTAATACTTGACTGTTGTTTTTCAGATGTTTTCAGGTGGCACAGCTTAAGCCTACCTCAACCATTCAGCTAGCACACTTACCAAGTTCCCTCAGCGTAAGGAAATCTCTATCATTAGCTAAACGTATTACTATTGATTAACCACTGCACATCATTATTCTGATTAATGGCGCTGTTTGTTTTGACCCATCTCTATCTTAATCCACAATTCTCCAGTCTTCAACAGATGGCAAATTAATGCTATCAAAACCACGCGCTCAAGCGCAATTATCCTGACAGTTGGGTGATTATGATACATGTAGCACTGCTAATGCAGACTAATTGTGTACGAATGAGGGGAAAGTGTATCCGCCCACTTATTTATGCAGAGACGGTCAGAGTGGGCCGGTTCAGAGGAACGTTAGCCACACGTTCTGGGACTAAGTGCCTTGTCCGCTGACTTAGAAATGCTGCTGGACCATAACATATACACAAATGCATGCAGGCTTGAATGCTAAGAGCAGCACTTTGCGGTGGTTAGTTTGCATGCACACACACACACACACACACACACACACACACACACACACACACACACACGCTCACACACATGCCCTCATGTACAAGCACTGCAGCAAAAGCTACTCCTCTGGGAGCTCCTGGACCTGAGAGAAGCCATATATATATATATATATATATATATATATACTGAGCATTTAGTTGACATTATATGAATATGCATATCGAATACATACACTATATAGACAAAAGTATTGGGACACCTGCTTATTCGTGGGTCTGCATTATTTATCAACTTATGCTTAAGAGCTTATCCTGCTTTTGTTGGAGTAACTGTCTCTACTGTCCAGGGAGGAAGTCTTTCTAATTGCTGTGAAGATTTGATTGCATTCAGCACCAAGAGTGTTAGTGAAGTCAGGATGTTGGATCATGATCACCACCCCACCTCATCCCAAAAGTGCCAGATGGAGCACCACCGTCATTCCAGAAGATACAGCTCCACTGCTCCACAGCTCAATGCTGGGGGGCTTTATACCCCTCTATAAGCCCATTCTATTGGCAGTACTTCTCTATAGGGTTTTGACTTAGCAATGGGTGCAACTTAACTTAACTTAGCAAGTAGCTAAGTGCATTCATTAGAAGGGGTGTCCACAAGTAATCGGACATATAGTGTATATATGTTAGCATCATATATTGGACACAAATGCACATATATTTTTGATTGATCTAAATTTTTCATGATGAAGGGACCAATAGAAATGCTTCAAAAATTCATTGACTTCCATTGAAAGCTAAAACGTTTTTTTTCCTTCTCCGGTAAAGAGTTTTGGAGACATGAGGTTGGATAAGGGAATTGTACATACTCTTATATATGTCATATATTTGAAATCTATATATTACCCATATCACTAGGGCAGACAAGCAGTATAGTATAGCTAGGCAGCCATTCATGCTCATTATAACCACCCTGACGATACCAACACAGCCTGTTCTCGAGCTGCAAAAGCTTCACATGCAACATAGCATGACATGCTAGCTTTCACGGAGCAAAGGCTTCAGATCAAATGACTGGTACGATGGTATCTCTAGGAAAGAAAGAGAAGAAAGGAGGAGTGGGAGAAGACTCGTTCCCTGCCGAGCAGATCGAAACAATGATCTCAAGCTGTGCAAGACAAATTGGTCTGAATCCTGCGGAGTTTAAGGCAGAGAACCTGATTATCAGCCAGGGCTGGTGAAAAGCTCCCGCTTGCTAGCACTCCCCGGGCCATGCGGCCCACAGGAATTAGATGCCTTGTGAAAGTGGCCTTCCCTACTGACAGACTGGGGCAGTTAATGAAAGGAGAAAGAGCAAGAGAGGGAGAAGAAGAGCACGAGAATAACATGAGACAGCGGCTTTGGCAGAGAAACGAGAGGCAGCAGAGGCAATCCTGGGTGATATTAACTGCTGCTAAACGTCACTCTGTAACAACCCACTGTGAAGGGGAACAACTGCAAAATACCCGGCTCTACTGAGCAATCAATATTTCAGGAGCTGTGCCTACACAGCATATCCGCAGATATGCAAATACAACAGCTATAGCTTATAGCCTCATGTCTAACGCTAACATGCTAACAGCTTGAAGATGTACAAGAATGCATTTATTGACGTACAAATAGTGAGTATGTGACATTTTGGTTAGGTCAAAAAATGCTCAGGTGTTGTTTTAATAAGTCTATTTACCACCCTGTTACTTTACCCAGAGCCAGCCCAAGGCATGCTCGAATTACGTGGCTGCTTAGGGCATCAACGCCACAAGGGGGGCCCCAAGAGCACCAAGATATCGTGATAAAAATAAATATTTTAAAAATAACATATATATAAAAACAACAATGGTATTCTACAGGTAACACCTGTAGTTTTTATATTAATTCATTTATTTTCATAGTCAACACACCAATACTAGGTTAATCAGTTTCTGCTGCTGGCTGCTGCCACTGTTGGGCGACTGCAGATATGCACTGCTTGGGTGGTTGATAAAGGCCCGGGCGCTGCAGCATATTTGCACAATACCTCTCACCCAATGGAATGATGAAGCATCTGGTGCTGAGGTGGTGGTATAGGGGGACCCCAAATGAAAATCTGCGTAGGGCCCCACATTAGTGATGAAACACACATAGTGACAGTGAGCACATGTTTGTGGAGCGATGGGCAGCCATTGCTGAGAGGGTAAAGGGCCTTGCTCAGGTGCAACCACTAAACAACTCCATACCAACTAACTGGAAACACCAAAGCAACCACCTGGAATACAATAGCCACCATGTAGCAACACCAGAACCACCCAGGAAAACATTTGCATCTAGCAACACTATAGCGACCATTTAACAGTACTTTAGCAACCACTTAGCAGCACCACAGCAACCACCTTGCAACCACTAAACAACTCCATACCAACTAACTGGAAACACCAAAGCAACCACCTGGAATACAATAGCGACAACGTAGCAACACTAGAACCACCCAGAAAAACAGTTCCATCCTAGTGACCACATAGCAACAGCCTAGCAACCATCTGGGATACTGCAGCAACCACTTAGCAACACTATAGCAACCACTTAGCAGCACCACAGCAACCACCTTGCAACCACTAAACAACTCCACACCAACTAACTGGAAACACCAAAGCAACCACCTGGAATACAATAGCGACAACGTAGCAACACTAGAACCACCCAGAAAAACAGTTCCATCCTAGTGACCACATAGCAACAGCCTAGCAACCATCTGGGATACTGCAGCAACCACTTAGCAACACTATAGCAACCACTTAGCAGCACCACAGCAACCACCTTGCAACCACTAAACAACTCCACACCAACTAACTGGAAACACCAAAGCAACCACCTGGAATACAATAGGGACCACGTAGCAACACTAGAACCACCCAGAAAAACAGTTCCATCCTAGTGACCACATAGCAACAGCGTAGCAACCATCTGGGATATTGCAGCAACCACTTAGCAACACTATAGCAACCACTTAGCAGCACCACAGCAACCACCTTGCAACCACTAAACAACTCCACACCAACTAACTGGAAACACCAAAGCAACCACCTGGAATACAATAGCGACCACGTAGCAACACCAGAACCACCCAGGAAAACAGTTTCATCAACCTAGCAACAGCCTAGCAACTGCCTGGAAGCGGGAACTATTTAAGCCGCATGACTATTTTGGCTTTCCTTTAGAAAATGCACCTTTCTAGGAAAGATGTGTAGCTTGTCATCAAGCTAATATTAGCATGGTGGTTAATTCAGCTTTTTTCCAGCAATTTCTAACTGGACCTGGAACCTGATTTGATCATTTTGATAAAAGTCTCTAAATTTAGGTTTAATAGGTTTAATAGTCAACATTCTGTAAAGCTGCTCCAGCCTTCCCACATTTTTCACGGTTAAATGCGTTTTGTGGGCGGAGCTAGAATGGGTCAATTTCCTATTCAGAATTAACAGCAGCAGCATCAGTAATCCCTGGAGTAATCCTCCACGGTGAAGTGGTGTATAATGTATTATCCAACACTCTTGAGTCCAGCTGAAGGTTCTTCAGACCTTCCTGGTGATTAAAAGCAGCATATTCATCAAAGGCTGTTGGGACAACAAATGCAGGCTTTCCCCCGCCGCCGTTTCATCCCTGAGCTGCTGAGGTAGGGATGGCCGTCGGAGCCGACACACACTTTCTGCTGAAGACCAAACGGGGAATAGGGATCCTCACAGAAGTCAGATGCGTGGGCGAGGTAGAGGAAGATAAAAAGAAATAGAGTTGCCTCAGAAAAAGAGAGAGAGAGAGAGAGAAAGAGAAGATAGGAAGAGTGGCCCTGGGGAGAGAGGATAGTACAGAGATGACATTTTTGGGGCATCTACCAGAGTTATAGATGAGAATCGTATGTAACACCTTACTCAACGAGAAAATTGCCCGAAACAAAAACATGCTGAGAAACCTCGGATTGTTAACGCAGGCTGGCGCCACTGCGCTGGGAGCCACTGTTCTGTACCAGAAGCATGGTCATGGCTCATCAGCCAGTTTCCAGCCGGGTTTTACTCAGCGTCACGTTAAGACCTTGTAGGCCGGGTTATCCTTTCACATCTTTTTGATTTAGTCGCAGTGGTTTTCTTTTAAAGGTTTTAATAATAATAAAAAAATCTTTATTTGTAGCATATTTTTTATCATGTGTTGATTCCATTAAGCCATGTTTCACTTATTGTCAGGCCCTCATTGCCGCTGCACTCTCAGGACTCCGCCCACAGTTCCAAATAAGGACTTCCTCCTCGTTTTCATGATTCACAGCACCTGGGACTGTGGTTTCTTAAGCCCAGTCCACAGAATGCTAGGTGTTGTGAATTAGCCTTGTCAACTAGGTTGGTCAGTGTGGCCCATGGGCTGCTTTAAGGGAAAACGTCAGGTTTGCTTGCCTTGCCTTTAACTCTTGATTACCTGTTGGTTTTGTTTTGATTCGGCCTGTGTGTTGTTTGTTTGTTTGTTTGTTTCTCTTTTTGTTCTCCTTATCCCCACTTGCTCAGGTGCCTTGGTTTTGCCTACCCTGTTTAGTTCTTGTCTCCCTGTCCCAAGCTCTGTATCCCTCCCAGTTTCCTGTTTTTTTTTTTTTTTTTTTTTACCCAGTCTTGTCTAAGTTGTCATGTTAAGTTTGTTTTCCAGTTCTGTCCACTATCCGGTTTTGTTTATATTCTCTGTTTTTTTTTTTTTTTTTACCCCTGTAATATTTTAATAAAGTCTTTCATCTCTGCAAGTGTTTCTGTTTTACTGCCACGCCTAGCCAGCATGACCCTTAATTTACTCCGGTTGAAATACTATAAGTGGACAATTTACACTTATTGTATTACTGTGCTGTATGGAGCAATTGCTACAGGCTGCTAAACTTCCTTAAGGACTAAAAGTGTGTGTGTGTGTGTGTGTGTGTGTGTGTGTGTGTGTTTTTTTTTATTTTTTTTTTATTTTTTTAGTAGCGAGCTAAAAGCCAGAGCTACGTGGACTGGAGAAGAGAGAATGGGTGTGTCCCAATTATTAATACTAACTAGTTTTTGCGCCTGATGTGAGTAGTATAAAGTTGAGTATACTCCAATATCCACACTCTGGTCGGTTTGGTTTGAGTGTGGTTTCAAGTGACATGAACATCCCACAATGCAACGTGAGACAGAAAGGGAGGAGCTACTCACAGTTGGTCACAAATGGCGGACGACAATGCAAGGGCAGCTGGAGAAGGCTGAAACCTAATGCTATGGGGACCGGAGAAGAGAGCATGGCTAACCAGAGGCTAAAAGCTAAGGCTAGGGTAACTGGAAGCTAAAAGGTAACGGTAGGTAGAACTGAGAACAGAGAATGACTGACCAGCAGCTAAAAACTAACGTTAGTCGGACCAAAGAAGGGTGCATGGTTGACCAGAGCCTAAAAGCTAATGTTAGCTGGACCAGAAAAGGGTGAATGGTTGAGCTAATAGCTAACACTCCTTGAAAGGAGAATGGTGCTGAGCGTACAGGAAGTGGACTGGTGAAGAGAAAATTTGTGGACAAGAGACTAAAAGCTAATGCTAGGTGATCCAAAGAAGGGAGAATGGCTGACCAGAGGCCAAAAGCTAACTTTAGCCAGACCAGAGAAGGGGGACGAACGGGAGACTGGAAGCTAAATGCTAACACTGGTTGGACTGGAGGCTAAAAGCTAATGCTAGGTGATCCAAAGAAGGGACAATGGCTGACCAGAGGCCTAAAGCTAACATTAGCCATACCAGAAAAGGGGGACGAATGGGAGATTGGAAGCTAAACGCGAACACTGGTTGGACTGGAGATGGGAGAATGGCTGACCAGAGGCCTAAAGCTAACATTAGCCAAACCAGAGAAGAGGGATGAATGGGAGACTGGAGGCTAAACGCTAACACTGGTTGAACTGAAGATGGGAGAATGGCTGACCAGAGGCCTAAAGCTAACATTAGCCAGACCAGAGAAGAGGGATGAATGGGAGACTGGAGGCTAAACGCTAACACTGGTTGAACTGAAGATGGGAGAATGGCTGACCAGAGGCCTAAAGCTAACATTAGCCAAACCAGAGAAGAGGGATGAATGGGAGACTGGAGGCTAAACGCTAACACTGGTTGAACTGAAGATGGGAGAATGGCTGACCAGAGGCCTAAAGCTAACATTAGCCAGACCAGAGAAGAGGGATGAATGGGAGACTGGAGGCTAAACGCTAACACTGGTTGGACTGGAGATGGGAGAATGGCTGACCAGAGGCTAAAAGCTAACACTAGGCTGGCCAGACTGTGACTTTGGGTGCAAAATTACTGCTACGGTCATTATGTTAGATGATCATTACTGATATTATTGCTTTTATTCATAATCATTTTGATTATTTAACCACAAATCAGTGAAATCAGCCAAAAAAAGAGGCTTTTATTACATCAAATAAACTTTTATTAAAGTTCATTAGAGCATTTTTTCCCTCCTCTTGCAAAACGAGACATTTTAGAGATATGAGGTTTGGATGCGACAGCGATGAAAAGCCCAGTTACAAAAGAGTACGACTTAGTGATAACTCCAGAGCTTTGTGTTTGTGTTTTTGTTTATGCTTTTTGGTTTGATTCCAGTTTCAAAGCCATCAGAGAGATTCTCTGTTAAAGATTCCAGATCCGTCTCAGGCCGTCTGATCTCAGAACAATGGTGAAAACGCTCTGTCTTTTGGTCTTTTGGATATCTGCCACTAAATTAGCCTGTATGCGGCATGACTCTGAAATAGAGAGGGGAAGCCTGCATGTACAGAAGTTGCTCTAAATACCTCTTAAGCCTGATTTGTTAAGAGGAAGAAAATAACGGGATTTAAAAGCTAAAGAAAAGCCCACAATTATCGTGAAAACGAAAGCCTGCCTCTGCCTCTTCCTCTGTGCCAGCCGTGCGTTGGAGTGCTAGATTTCTCTCTTTCTTCTTCTTTAGGTCAGTAAATCTGTGTTTGATAGCACTCCTTTTGGTGTGTGTGTGTTTGAAGTTGGGCTGGGAGGACTTTCCACTTTCTCTCTAAAGCGCAGGGTCATCAGTAATCCTGGCAGTTGTGATTTGAGCGTATTCCTCGTCCTCTTGTATCCCGTCTCCGGCACATTTGATGCTGGGAGCTGCTTGTTTCTCTTTATTCATTTATTGTGTTTATCTTGTCGGAGCTGCTGATGCTGTTGATGGTGATTGATAGTTCTGGTCGCTTCCCAATGCAGGAGAACAGACAGCTGGGTAATACTTAACTTACCCACGTCTCTCTCTCTCTCTCTATGGTTGTCTTTGTCTTGTTCTCTATATGTATGTATTCTCTTCTCTCTCTCTCATATATATATATATATATATATATATATATATATATATATATATATATATATATATATATATATAATGTGTGTATATACACACACACACACTTGATTTTCATATCTTAATCCAGTCTCGCACCCTCCGCCTTTCTATCAGTATACATAGTCCTCTCCCTCCCTGTATATATAGTATAGTATATAGTATATAGCCAGTATATATCTCCCTCTTTCTCTATATAGGATCCTTCTCGCCCTCCATCTTTATATAGGATCCTTTTTGCCCTCCATCTTCATATAGGATCCTCTTCTCCCTCTATCTTTATATAGGATCCTCCTCTTCCTCTATCTTTTGATATGTTCCTCCTCTTCCTCTATCTATATATAGGATCCTTCTCTCCCTCAATCTTTATATAGGATCCATGTCTCTCTCTGTCTACATATGGGATCTTCCTCTCCCTCTGTCTTTATATAGGATCTTCCTCTCTCTTTATCTATATATAGGATCCTCCTCTCCCTCTATCTATATATAGGATCCTTCTCTCCCTCTGTCTTTATATAGGATCATTATGTCCCTCTATCTATATATATGATCCTCTTCTCCCTCTGTCTTTATATAGGGCCCATGTCTCTTTCTATCTATATATAGGATCCTTCTCTCCCTCTATCTTTATATAGGATCATTATGTCCCTCTATCTATATATATGATCCTCTTCTCCCTCTGTCATTATATAGGGTCAATGTCTCTCTCTATCTATATATAGGATCCTTCTCTCCCTCTATCTTTATATAGGATCATTCTGTCCCTCTATCTATATATATGATCCTCTTCTCCCTCTGTCTTTATATAGGGTCCATGTCTCTCTCTATCTATATATAGGATCCTTCTCTCCCTCTATCTTTATATAGGGTCCTTCTCTTCCTTTATCTTTATATAGGACCCCCCCTCGCCCTCTGTCTTTATAAAGGATGCATGTCTCCCTCTATCTTTATATAGGACCCCCCTCGCCCTCTGTCTTTATATAGGATGCATGTCTCCCTCTATCTACATAAAGGATCTTCCTCTCCCTCTATCTATATATAGGATCCTTCTCTCCATCTTTCTATATATGATTCTTCTCTCCCTCTATCTTTATATGGGATCCTTCTCTCACTTTATCTTTATATAGGATCCATGTCTCTCTCTATCTATATATAGGATCTTTCTCTCCCTATATCTTTATATAGGATCCTTCTCTCCCTCTATCTTTATATAGGATCCATGTCTTCCTATATCTCTATATAGGACCATCCTCTCCCACAATCTATGTATAGGATCCATGTCTCCCTCTATCTTTACATAGGAGCCTTCTCTCCATCTTTCTATATATGATTCTTTTCTCCCTCTATCTTTATATGGGATCCTTCTCTCCCTTTATCTCTATATAGGATCCATATCTCCCTCTGTATATAGATAGGATCCTCCTCTCCCTTTATCTCAATATAGGATATATTTTCTGTCTCTCTGACTTTCACATTTTCTTATTACAATCTCTGTCGCACTGCCTCTCTTTCTTCATGTCTATTATCCTCTTTCTCTCCGTTCTCTTTCTCTTGCTCTCTGTCTCTCTTTATCTCATCTTCATGTTTTCTATTATATATATATATATATATATATTCTCTTCCATCTTTTTCTCTCTATATATTTAATCTGGTCTTCTCTGTTCCTCTCTCCCCTCTTCTCTCTCTCTCTCTCTCTGACTCTCCCAAACCCTCTCATATCTTGTCCTTCCTCTTTCTCTCTGTCTCTGTCTCTCCCTCTCCCTTTGTTCCTGTCCCTGGAGGTGTTAAGAAGAATGTGTAGACGTGACCATCCTGAGGATGGACAGTTTTAATACTGCGTTTCTGCCCCTCCAGGGACCGCTTACCCCTGAAGATATTACAAGCTCCAAAATGAACCACATCCATTTCTCACCCGGCGAGTGATGACAGGTGAGAGGAGCCGGACGAAGGTTCGCTCTATTCACGAAGCGTCACGACGAGAGCGCCGGATCAGAGAGCGCCGTCCCGTGATGCCTCACAGGCCAAACGAGGGTCATTTCATTCATGAGCGAAGGTTCAGGCGAGGCGCGGAGCGGGTCAATTGAAAAGATGTACGTTAGCCTCCTCTTTATGCTGCTTCTTGTCTCTACATGCGTCCATCCATGAGCCGGGTCATCGCTTTGTGACGGGGCTGTGATTTCCTCTGCGGGCTGAAAGAAGTTATGGCTAGTTATGTCCAGGCAAACCAAGCTACGTCTGAGAAGCCTGTTCTACATAGTACTGAAAAAGGGTTCTTAGACTCTTAACTCTTATCGGTGCTGCATAGAACCATCCACAGAAGATTTCCACCCTTCTGAAGAACACTTTAACCAGGCAAGGAACCATTTAGGCCTTAACATAGTCCCTCAAGTTGACATGGTTCTCTACAGAACCACCGGCTTTACTAAAGAACCTTTGAAGAACCCCTTTTATTGTGTATAACAGAATAGAGAGGGCATTACTGACAGTAGAGTGTAAGCAACAGTATAGCTGCCACTTAGCCACCTGAAATACCATAGCATCACCATAGCAGTCACTTAGCAACCCTGAAAAGCCATAGCAACACCACAATAGCAAACACCTAGCAACTATTTAGACTGTAAAGTTAAGACAACTTAAAATGCACCTGTTAGCAAACACCTAGCAACACCATAGCAACTATTTAGCAACCGCTTTGCAACATCACAGCAACCACTCAACAATCCTTTAGCAACCACCTGAAATGTCATTGCCAGCACCTAACAACACCATAGAAGCCACTTAGCAAACATCAAGCAACACTATAGCAACCACCTAGCAACACAGTATTAAGTATTTAGCAACCTCTTAGAAACACCACAGCAACCACTTAGAAAGTATCGTAACAACACCATAGCAGACACTTAGCAACCCTGAAAAACTATAGCAACACCACAATAGCAACTACCTTAGCAACACCATAGCAACTATTTAGCAACCTCTTAGAAACACCACAGCAACCACTTAGAAAGTATCATAGAAACACCATAGCAGACACTTAGCAGCCCTAAAAAACTATTGCAACACCACAATAGCAACCACCTTAGCAATATCACAACAACCAACTAACAATCCCTTAGAAACCACCTGAAATGTCATTGGCAGCACCTAACAACAGCATAGCAACCACTAAGCAAACATCCAGCAACACTATAGCAAACACCTTAACAACACTCAGCAAACATCTCGGCAACCACCTAATTCCATTCCATTGCCAGCACCTAGCCGTAACACCGTAGCAACCACCTAGGAAACATCTAGCAACAACATAGCAACTACTTAGCACCTAGCTTCTCCGAGTGTGTTTAGCAGTTGAGGATGTGGTCGGCTGGTTTTTGTGGATTTGGAGAAAGCATGTGCTAGCCTTCACCCACTAGCAAAACTGCTATTTGCTATTTACCACCCTGTTACAGTAAGAACGTGCTACAGTAAAGACGTTTTATCCAAAGATGTAGAAAGTCCAAACTACCCATAATTCCTATATTTAAAAATAATTAGGTGTTTCTACACTGGTTATAATAAGTCTCCATAGATCCATAGTCCGCCCGCTACTTAAAGGCTTCAGTTCAATGTTATATGTCTCTATTACCTCAGACAGAACCACAGATTGTTGCTATGGTCCGCTGTGTCCGGGTGGATGGTATCCTAGTAACAAGAGGCTGCGGCAAGGTCTCGGCAGTGTGTTTATTTACCTGTCGGATAAATACAAACAAAAACAATAGGGCTATTTAATACAGGGAACAGGACAAGTGGACTCCCCTGGCGGTGTCCCCTACACACTCCACTATAGCTGCAAGCATTAGATAACAGCTCCATGATATGCTGGGCTGCAGCAGTGTTTTTCAGCGTGCAGCAACTAAGCATCATTGTGATACTTAAAGGGCCCATGCCAGGGGAGCCACTAGAGGTTCATGGATAAGGGCTAAGCTTTTACTAGGGGTTCTGGGGGCATGCACCCTCAGGATTTATAAAAAAGCCCCCAAGATGTCTGCTTGTCATGAATTTTTAAAGGAGCAATAGGTATAACGGCAGCAATATATGGCTAAGAGGTGAAGCTGGGCATAGTTAGGTGTTCTAAAGATTTAATAAGACTTCCAGTAGGTCCAGATCCACCAGCGTTACAGGTTCAGAATATTGGCCGGTACCTGATCAGACCTCCTTCAGACTTGTTAGTCGCATCTTTTGGAACATCACTAGACTGCTACACACTTCAGCAGTCCAAACGAAGCTACGTCTGAAGAAAAAGGGGTCTCTGACTTAAGTCTTATCGCTTATCTCTATATAGAACCATCTACAAAAGGTTTTCCACCAATCTGAGGAACCCTTTAACCAAGGAAGGAACCATTTGGGCATTTAAACAGTTCCTCAAGTTGTCATGGTTCTATATAGAACCACTGCCTTTATTAAAGAACCCTTAAAGAACTATGCAGAATAATTATAAGAGTATTGTAAGAGTATGGCTGTAGAGTATCTATCTATCCATCTATCTATCTGTCTATCTGTGTATCATGTCTGTCTGTCTATCTGTCTATCATCTGTCTGTCTCTTTATCCATTTATCTATCTCTCCATCTATCTATCTGTCTATCTGTGCATCATGTCTGTCTGTCTATCTATCTATCTATCTATCTATCTGTCTAACTGTCTATCATCTGTCTGTCTCTTTATCCATTTATCTATCTATCCATCTATCTATCTGGCTATCATCTGTCTGTCTCTTTATCTATTTATCTGTCTATCCATCCATATATCTGTCTATCTATGTCTATCATGTCTGTCTGTCTATCTATCTATCTATCTATCTTCTGTCTGTCTCTTTATTTATCTATCTCTCCATCTATTTATCTGTCTATCTGTGTATCATGTCTGTCTGTCTGTCTGTCTATCTATCTGTCTGTCTCTTTATCCATTTATCTATCTATCCATCTATCTATCTGCCTATCTATGTATCATGTCTGTCTATCTATCTATCCATCCATATATCTGTCTATGTATCTATCGTCTGTCTCTCTTTATTTATCTATCTATCTATCTATCACGTCTGTCTATCTATCTATCTATCTATCTATCGTCTGTCTGTCTCTTTATTTATCTATCTATCTATCTATCACGTCTGTCTATCTATCTATCTATCTATGTATCATGTCTGTCGGTCTATCTATCATCTGTCTGTCTCTTATCTATTTATCTGTCTATCCATCCATATATCTGTCTATCTGTGTATCATGTCTGTCTGTCTGCCTGTCTATCTATCTATCTATTGTCTGTCTGTCTCATTATTTATATATCTATCTATCCATCTATCTATCTGCCTATCTATAAATCACGTCTATCTATCTATCTATCTATCTATTTATCTATCTATCTTCCTATCTATTTATTTATCTAGCTGTCTATCTATCTATCTATCCATCTATCTGTGTATCTGTGTATTATGTCTGTCTGTCTATCTATCTATCTATCTGTTTAACTATCTATCATCAGTCTGTCTTTTTATCCATTTATCTATCTATCTATTCATCTATCTGTCTATCTATCTATCTATCTATCTATCTATCTATCTATCTATCGTCTGTCTGTCTCTTTATTTATCTATCTATCTCTCCATCTATTTATCTGTCTATCTGTGTATCATGTCTGTCTGTCTATCTATCTATCGTCTGTCTCTCTTTATTTATCTATCTCTCCATCTATTTATCTGTCTATCTGTGTATCATGTCTGTCTGTCTGTCTATCTATCTATCTGTCTGTCTATCATCTGTCTGTCTCTTTATCCATTTATCTGTCTATCCATCTATCTATCTGCCTATCTATGTATCATGTCTGTCTATCTATCTATCTGTGTATCTGTGTATTATGTCTGTCTGTCTGTCTGTCTGTCTATCTATCTGTCTAACTGTCTATCATCAGTATGTTTTTTTATCCATCTATTCATCTATCTGTCTATCTATGTATCATATCTGTCTGTGTCTGTCTGTCTATCTATCTATCTATCTTCCTATCTATTTATTTATCTATCTATCATCAATTTCCACCCAGTAGTCAGGACTCCCCCCCCCCCCCATTACACAATGCTGGTGAAGGACATCGCTAACTGCCAATACTGCTACTAACTGATGCCCACACTGGCTATCATAGACCACTACATTTGCACATCATTCGTTCGGCCATTTCTTTAGTAATCTCTTCAAAACTGAGCCGTTGTTGCGATATCTGCCTTCTAACTTGGTCTAAACATAGACATCTCCCCAAATATGTATGAGGTCTGATACCTTGCTATCCTGCCACTGAAAACCTCCCTCACTGCTGTCTGTTCTCCATGCATGATGGCTATTCACACTAAGTCACATTACGGAGTATCGGATATGTATTAGATTTTAATGCCACATATAAAAACTGCCCCAAATCTGAAAGTGTCAGATTCAGTGTGTTTTGCTGTTCACACTGCCACAAAGGTAACAAATCAGCCGCAGCCAAAGGTGGCAAATCCAGGAGCGGCAGGTTTTTGTTTCAACTGCCTGCATGGCTTTGCTGCAGTATCGGACATGCATCAGATTTCTATACCTCATAAAAAGTGGGGCAAAACGGGACTGAATGTGAGATCCAGTGTGTTTTTGCTGTTCACACTGCCAAAAGTGGCAAATCCGGGAGCAGTAAGTGTAAATCATTCCCCCTGCCTGCACGGCCATGCAGAGCCCGGGGTGGATTTTTACAAAGGCTCTGTCCACACGGCAGGTTAAAGCGGCCCATGTCCCATCTTTTTTTGTCATTTGTGGCGTAGAAGTGTTCAGTGGTGGCAAGTCCTATCTATCTATTTGTCTTCAATATAATGCAGGGTGTTTTTTTTGTAGATTTGAAGAGGTGCTGTGGGAAGAGCTGGTCAGTTCAGACAGTAAAATGTTAAAAACGTCTAAATGATACTGCAGTTTAAACCTCAACAGAACTGTCATGATTCCCAGCATTTCAAGGCTTAAGCTGACTTTCATCTGCTCACAGCAATACTTCCATGTTTATGCTACTTATAAGAGAGATAGGGTGTGATTGACAGCTAATCATCTCAGCTGCAGCCTTCAGCACAAGGAAGTTGGAAGCTGGAGTCATCGGTGTTGACTTTTTTAAATTAATATAAAGAGTATGAATTAAATAACTACCACAGATTGCAGAGTCCTCCTTTCCTAAGTAGGATTTCCTAAATACATCTAGAATCACAAGCTCGGAATTTAAACAACAAAACTCCAAAAAAAAAAAAGGCTTCGCCCATGAGGCTCCCGTGGCTCAGTGGTATAAGACATGCCTCAGGGATAGTGGGGTCGTGGGTTTGAATCCTGCTTTTGGAAGTTTGGTCTTAGCAGTAAAAGATCTAAAAGATAAATGCTCCAAAAAACACAAGAACAAGTGCGAGATCCCGTGGCACAATGGTAGATGCCATGCCTCCATGGTCAGGAGGTCATCGGTTCAAGTACCGATCGGGATATTCAGGTCATGGTTGCGGAAACGAGAAGAAGGCTGGAGGGCAATACCCAGGATGGGGGAAATAACCTAGGCTCCCCCCCCTGGGGTTTCCAGAGAGAAGCCCAGCAGGGGTTATAGAGCTGGAAACAAGGTGAATAACTTAGTTTTTAAATATAGGCTCCGTGGTTATTTAAAATCTATCACCCACACTTGTGGTTTTCTTTAGGAAGGAAGACCTTGCAGCTCAACTCAGCCCATTTCACACTTACCTTCTCTTGTGCCACCTCCATCACAGCCAAGCCTGCACTGGATTCGAACCGACAACCTCTCAGTTGTGAGGCAAAGCTTTTCCCACTAAACCACCGAGTCACTCACTCTCAACAACCTTTTTTTTGGGGGTTTATCTTTCAAATATTGAAAGACCTGCTCAAGCTCCTCTCCATACATACATCATGTGTTCTAATCAGGAACGTCCACTCAGTTATCCCTTCCTGAGTGATCCCTTGTCAGTGATGATAAGGACACTTCATTGAGTGTATGATTTGGTTCGTTCCCCTCCGCAGCTCTAAGAACACAGTGAATCCTTCTGGGAAGTTCGGGGAAGTCTGATTCCCCTAACTGGTGTTAGTAATATGTGCTCGCGCTGGAGAGTATTATTGATGGATGAGACAAGCGCTGGAATCTCAGCTGGATAGAGAACTGTATGACCTGCAGCAGCTCATGCCTTCGGTTGATGTATTGTCAGTGAGATATGTAGAAACCATGTATGTATGTGGTGTAAGTGTGGGTAAGCTTACATCTGACCTACAGCTCTGAAATGTTTTGTCTTGAGCCTGGACGTAATTTCTTAAATGTTTAAATCAATCCTATACTTTTTTTTTCCCAAATAAGTTGTTTTCACCAACAAGCATTGTTCCATAAAAAAAATACAGAATTCTCCAAATATTCTCCAAATAGTATTCCCAAAAACACCAACATTCTCCAACAAACAGTATTCCCAAAATACACCAACATTTTCAACAAAGACTAGTCCTAAAAACACCAACATTCTCCAACAAACAGCATTCCTCAAAACACCTTTCTCCAGCACAATTCCCCTAAAACATAATTAATATAATATATAAAAGAAGTTTCAGAAAAAAATACATAATTCTCCAAATATTCTCCAAATAGTATTCCTAAAAACACCAACATTCTCCAACAAACAGTACTCCTCAAAACACCTTTCTCCAGCACAATTCCCAAAAACATAATTCCCAAAACAACAATTATCGCCATCAAACAGTACCCCCCCCCAAAAAAAAAAAAAAAACTTCTCTAGACTCGACATCTTCAACAAACACCAATATTCACCAACACGGATATTCTCTAACAAACACCAATTTTCACCAACAAGCATTGTTCCAGAAAAAAATTAATAATTCTCCAAATGTTCTATAAACAGTTTTCCCAAAATACACCAACATTCTCCAACAAACAGTTTTCCCAAAATACACCAACATTTTCAACAAAAACATTTCCCAACACAAACCTTTTCTACCCAACGCTACCACTTGCCAAACACCAACATTCTCCACTACACATCATTTTCCACCAGACAGCAACATTGTCCAAAACAATCATTCTGCACCAAACACCAATATTTTCCAGCAAACAGCATTCCTCAAAACACAAAACAAATCACCTCCATCAAACAGTATTCCCCAAAAAACATTCTCTAGACTCTACATCACCAACAAACACCAATATTCACCAACACAAATATTTTTTAACAAACTTTGTTCCAGAAATAAATAATTCTCCAAATGTTTCTTCAAACAGTATTCCCCAAAACACCAATATTTTTCAACATAGACTATTCCAAAAACACCAACTTTCTCCAACAGTTACCTCCATCAAACAGTATTCCCCAAAACACACCAACATTTTCAACAAAGACTATTCCAAAAAACATCAACATTTTTAAACAGCGTTCCCAAAAAACACCAACATTTTCAACAAAGACTATTTCAAACAACACCAACATTGTCAACAAAAACTATAAAAAAAACTCCAACATTTTCAACAAAGACTATTCCAAAAAACACCAACATTGTCAACAAAAACTATAAAAAAAACTCCAACATTTTCAACAAAGACTATTCCAAACAACACCAACATTGTAAACAAAAACTATAATAAAAACTCCATTTTCAACAAAGACTATTCCAAAAACACCAACATTTTCAACAAAAACTATAATAAAAACTCCAACATTTTCAACAAAGACTATTCCAAAAACACCAACATTTTCAACAAAGACTATTCCAAAGACACACTAACATTTTCAACAAAGACTATTCCAAAAACAAACTAACATTTCCCACAAAGACTATTCCAAAAACACCATTTTCAACAAAGACTATTCCAAAAACACCATTTTCAACAAAGACTATTCCAAAAACACACTAACATTTTCAACAAAAACTATTCAAAAAAACTAAATTTTCAACAAAGACTATTCCAAAAACAAACTAACATTTCCCACAAAAACTATTCCAAAAACCGCCAACATTTTCAACAAAGACTATTCCAAAAACACACCAACATTTTCAACAAAGATTATTCCAAAAAAGTCCAACATTTTCAACATAAACTATTCCAAAAAACACCAACATTTTCAACAAAGACTATTCCAAAAATACCAACATTGTCAACAAAGACTATTTCAAAAACACACCATTTTCAACAAAGACTATCCCAAAAAACACCAACATTGTCAACAAAAACAATTAAAAAAACCTCCAACATTTTCAACAAAAACTATTCCAAAAAACACCAACATTTTCCACAAAAGACTATTCCAAAAACACACCAACATTTTCAAAAAAAGACTATTCCAAAAAACACCAACATTTTCAAAAAAGACTATTCCAAAACACACCAACATTTTCAAAAAAAGACTATTCCAAAACACCAACATTTTCAAAAAAAGACTATTCCAAAAAACACCAACATTTTCAACAAAGACTATTCCAAACAACACCAACATTGTCAACAAAGACTATTCCAAACAACACCAACATTGTCAACAAAAACTATTCAAAAAACTCCAACATTTTCAACAAAGACTATTCCAAAAAACACCAACATTGTCAACAAAAACTATAAAAAAAAACTCCAACATTTTCAACAAAGACTATTCCAAACAACACCAACATTGTAAACAAAAACTATAATAAAAACTCCATTTTCAACAAAGACTATTCCAAAAACACCAACATTTTCAACAAAAACTATAATAAAAACTCCAACATTTTCAACAAAGACTATTCCAAAAACACCAACATTTTCAACAAAGACTATTCCAAAGACACACTAACATTTTCAACAAAGACTATTCCAAAAACAAACTAACATTTGCCACAAAGACTATTCCAAAAACACCATTTTCAACAAAGACTATTCCAAAAACACACTAACATTTTCAACAAAGACTATTCCAAAAACAAACTAACATTTCCCACAAAAACTATTCCAAAAACCGCCAACATTTTCAACAAAGACTATTCCAAAAACACACCAACATTTTCAACAAAGATTATTCCAAAAAAGTCCAACATTTTCAACATAAACTATTCCAAAAAACACCAACATTTTCAACAAAGACTATTCCAAAAATACCAACATTGTCAACAAAGACTATTTCAAAAACACACCATTTTCAACAAAGACTATTCCAAAAAACACCAACATTGTCAACAAAAACAATTAAAAAAACCTCCAACATTTTCAACAAAAACTATTCCAAAAAACACCAACATTTTCCACAAAAGACTATTCCAAAAACACACCAACATTTTCAAAAAAAGACTATTCCAAAAAACACCAACATTTTCAAAAAAGACTATTCCAAAAAACACCAACATTTTCAAAAAAAGACTATTCCAAAAAACACCAACATTTTCAAAAAAAGACTATTCCAAAAAACACCAACATTTTCAACAAAGACTATTCCAAACAACACCAACATTTTCAACAAAGACTATTCCAAACAACACCAACATTGTCAACAAAGACTATTCCAAACAACACCAACATTGTCAACAAAAACTATTCAAAAAACCTCCAACATTTTCAACAAAGACTATTCCAAAAAACATCAACATTTTCAACAAAGACTATTCCAAAAAACATCAACATTTTCAACAAAGACTATTCCAAAAAACTCCAACATTCTCCAACAAACAAATCTATCTATCACACAATGCTGGTGAAGGCTAGCAGACACATGAAGCTCCCCAGCATCTTTTGGAACCACCACTGAACTGACAACGTCATTGGACTGCTGAACAGGACACCACTTGCAGGACATCGCTAACTGCCAATTCAGCTACTAACTGATGCCCACACTGGCTAGCATAGACCACTACATTTGCACATCATTCTATACATTCAGTTATGCCCATATTTGGCATCACTGGATCATCTGAATTCAATTAAACACAAACGACTGTGTAGAATATGAACCCTTTCAAATGATGCAAGTTTGTGAAAAGGCCATTAAAGCGTGAATATAAAAGCAGCTTTATGCCAGAATTGGTGTTTCTTGCTCCTGGTCTCCCCCTACAGGCGGGAAATGTAGTTCTCGCTTTGAGCACCCCTAAAGGACAAGCCTAGAGATACAGAACAATCACTGAAAGTGATAGAGACATGTGGTCTGAAGCAGTAGACTAATATTATGCTCTTATTTTAATGTAAAAGTTGTCTTCACACAGCAGGTAAATTGGCCCAAATAAGAATTTCTCCCCAAATCGAATGTCTTTTTAATGTGACGTATATCCGACAGTCCTCTGAACAGTTCACGCAAAGAGCAATCTAGACATCACCCCAAATATTTATGAGCTCCGATACGTTGCTATCCCGCCACTGAAAACCTCACTCACTGCTGTCTGCCCTTCATTTTCTCTTCTCCTCAATTAAATTCGAGTTTGGAGATTGGCGTACAAGTCCCATAAATTCCGACGTGGCTATTTAGACTCTAATTGCATTGCAGAGTACCGAACATGTATCGGATTTCGGTAGCCAAATCTGTTTTTGCTGTTCACACTGCTAGTCAAAGGTGGCAAATTTAGGAGCAGTAAGTGAAAATGTCATTCCACCTGCCTGCACGGCTAAGCAGAGCCACACAGCAAGTAAAAATGTGGGCCAAATCTGACCTTTTTCGTAATTTGTAACATGAGTGTGGCAAATCCAGGGCCAAAAAGTGAAAAGAAGCTGGAACAAAATCCTGGGGTGGATTATCACACAGGCTACATTGAGACAGCAGGTAAAAGTGGCCCGGATCCGATTTGTTTTGTCATTTGTGATGTAGAAGTGTTCAGAGGAGGCAAATCCAGGCCCAGAAAGTGAAAAGAAGCAGCAACAAAATCCTGGGGTGGATTATCACACAGGCTAAATTGCCACAGCAGGTGAAAGTGGACCAAATCCAATTGTTTAGAAGTGCTCAGACATGGCAAATCCAGGGCCAAAAAGTGAAAAGAAGCTGGAACAAAATCCTGGGGTGGATTACCACACAGGCTACATTAAGACAGCAGGTAAAAGTGGCCCAAATCCAATTGTTTTTGTCATTTGTGATGTAGAAGTGCTCAGACATGGCAAATCCAGGCCCAAAAAGTGTAAAGAAATTGGAACAAAATCCTGGGGTGGATTACCACACAGGCTACATTGACACAGCAGGGAAAAAAGTGGCCCAGATCCAATTGTTTTTGTGATGAATAAGTGTTCGGAGGAGGCAAATCCAGGCCCAAAAAGTGAAAAGAAGCTGGAACAAAATCCTGGGGTGGATTATCACACAGGCTACATTCACACAGCAGGTAAAAGTGGCCCAAATATGATTGTTTTTGTCATTTGTGATGTAGAAGTGTTCAGAGGTGGCAAATCCAGGCCCAAAAAGGGAAAAGAAGTTGGAACAAAATCCTGGGGTGGATTATCACGCAAGCTGTATTTACACAGCAAGTAAAAGTCGACCAAATCTAATCGTTTAGAAGTCCTCAGACGTGGTAAATCCAGGCCCAGAAAGTAAAAATGAGTTGGAACAAAATCTTGGAGTGGATTACCACACAGGCTACATTCACATAGCAGGTAAAAGTGGCCCAAATCCGATTGTTTTTGTCATCTGTGATGTAGAAGTGTTCACAGGAAGCAAATCCAGGCCCAAAAAGTGAAAAAAAGTTGGAACAAAATCCTGGGGTGGATTATCACACAGGCTACATTCACACAGCAGGTAAAAGTGGCCCAAATCCGATTGTTTTTGTCATCTGTGATGTAGAAGTGTTCAGAGCAGGCAAATCCAGGCCCAGACAGTAAAAATCAGATGGAACAAAATCCAGAGGTGGATTATCACACAGGCTACATTGAGACAGCAGGTAAAAGTGGCCCGGATCCGATTTGTTTTGTCATTTGTGATGTAGAAGTGTTCAGAGGAGGCAAATCCAGGCCCAGAAAGTGAAAAGAAGCAGCAACAAAATCCTGGGGTGGATTATCACACAGGCTAAATTGCCACAGCAGGTGAAAGTGGACCAAATCCAATTGTTTAGAAGTGCTCAGACATGGCAAATCCAGGGCCAAAAAGTGAAAAGAAGCTGGAACAAAATCCTGGGGTGGATTATCACACAGGCTACATTAAGACAGCAGGTAAAAGTGGCCCAAATCCAATTGTTTTTGTCATTTGTGATGTAGAAGTGCTCAGACATGGCAAATCCAGGCCCAAAAAGTGTAAAGAAATTGGAACAAAATCCTGGGGTGGATTACCACACAGGCTACATTGACACAGCAGGGAAAAAAGTGGCCCAGATCCAATTGTTTTTGTGATGAATAAGTGTTCGGAGGAGGCAAATCCAGGCCCAAAAAGTGAAAAGAAGCTGGAACAAAATCCTGGGGTGGATTATCACACAGGCTACATTCACACAGCAGGTAAAAGTGGCCCAAATCCGATTGTTTTTGTCATTTGTGATGTAGAAGTGTTCAGAGGGGGCAAATCCAGGCCCAAAAAGGGAAAAGAAGTTGGAACAAAATCCTGGGGTGGATTATCACGCAAGCTGTATTTACACAGCAAGTAAAAGTCGACCAAATCTAATCGTTTAGAAGTCCTCAGACGTGGTAAATCCAGGCCCAGAAAGTAAAAATGAGTTGGAACAAAATCTTGGAGTGGATTACCACACAGGCTACATTCACATAGCAGGTAAAAGTGGCCCAAATCCGATTGTTTTTGTCATCTGTGATGTAGAAGTGTTCGGAGGAGGCAAATCCAGGCCCAAAAAGTGAAAAGAAGCTGGAACAAAATCCTGGGGTGGATTATCACACAGGCTACATTCACACAGCAGGTAAAAGTGGCCCAAATATGATTGTTTTTGTCATTTGTGATGTAGAAGTGTTCAGAGGTGGCAAATCCAGGCCCAAAAAGGGAAAAGAAGTTGGAACAAAATCCTGGGGTGGATTATCACGCAAGCTGTATTTACACAGCAAGTAAAAGTCGACCAAATCTAATCGTTTAGAAGTCCTCAGACGTGGTAAATCCAGGCCCAGAAAGTAAAAATGAGTTGGAACAAAATCTTGGAGTGGATTACCACACAGGCTACATTCACATAGCAGGTAAAAGTGGCCCAAATCCGATTGTTTTTGTCATCTGTGATGTAGAAGTGTTCACAGGAAGCAAATCCAGGCCCAAAAAGTGAAAAAAAGTTGGAACAAAATCCTGGGGTGGATTATCACACAGGCTACATTCACACAGCAGGTAAAAGTGGCCCAAATCCGATTGTTTTTGTCATCTGTGATGTAGAAGTGTTCAGAGCAGGCAAATCCAGGCCCAGACAGTAAAAATCAGATGGAACAAAATCCTGGGGTGGATTATCACACAGGCTACATTGAGACAGCAGGTAAAAGTGGCCCGGATCCGATTTGTTTTGTCATTTGTGATGTAGAAGTGTTCAGAGGAGGCAAATCCAGGCCCAGAAAGTGAAAAGAAGCAGCAACAAAATCCTGGGGTGGATTATCACACAGGCTAAATTGCCACAGCAGGTGAAAGTAGCCCAAATCCAATTGTTTAGAAGTGCTCAGACATGGCAAATCCAGGCCCAAAAAGTGTAAAGAAATTGGAACAAAATCCTGCGGTGGATTATCACACAGGCTACTTTGACACAGCAGGGAAAAAAAGTGGCCCAAATCCGATTGTTTTTGTCATCTGTGATGTAGAAGTGTCCCGAAATTTGTTTTGTCTTTGTGATGTAGAAGTGTTCGGAGGAGGCAAATCCAGGCCCAGAAAGTGAAAAGAAGCTGCAACAAAATCCTGGGGTGGATTATCACACAGGCTACATTGAGACAGCAGGTAAAAGTGGCCCAAATCTGATTGTTTAGAAGTGCTCAGACGTGGCAAATCCAGGCCCAAAGTAAAAAGCAGTTGGAACAAAGTCCTGGGGTGGATTACCACACAGCAGGTAAATCCATCATTTAGAAGTGTTTAGGGGTGGCAAATCCAGGCCAATCCAGAAAGTAAAAATACACCCCAGGATTGTGTTCCCTCTGCTGCAGCTAGGATTTGCCACCATTGAACACTTCTACGCCACAGATAACAAAAAAGATGGAACTGGTGCTGCTTTTACCTGCTGTGTGAACGGAGCCTTAATGTTGCTTTACTCACCCGTTAAAAAGTGCCGTCAAAGCATTTTTTTTCAGTAGTCCAATTTGTGCCAGGCACACTTATTTTGGCCAAAACGAAGCTGTGTGGGCAGCGTTACTCCCCTGTGACAAATTACGCTAGGAAGGACAGCAGAAGTGAAATAATCACGCACCAATTTAGCACAACACTCCCTGCATCTACAGTAACGGTGGAACCAAGTGCTAGCCATGTGAACGCGCCGTAACAGCATTGAGCTATCAGGCCACGTAGCCTTTGCTCGTAGCTTTAATTGTGCTGAAACGCTGCCTGGAATGGTGCCCAATTTGCCGGCGGATGGAGAGACAGCCCTCGTTCTCTGAGGACTCCTAGCTAAAAGCGCTGCAAATCAAAACTGCATTTATTCCAACAGAACGGTGGATCACACTGCTTCGGCCCTACATATTACTTTCGTCTCCCACAAGCGGCCTCCCGTGTCTGGTTTTCTCGGGGGGGCCTTTGCAGGGTATTTGAATATAGCAGGATTGTTTTTCTAAATGTCAAATGGGGTCTGCTTTAGGGTTCAAGGCTAAAAAGTGCACGAGAAGACATCAATCAAGGAGCCTAAAGCCGTAAAGCTAACATTGATGAAAGGACCCTACTTAGATATTTAGAGTTTTAACCCGTTACACAATTAGAGCACTCTTCTGTACTTCTTAACACGAACCCCCTAATTAATGCATGTAATGTGGATTTCCATCTGATCTTCTGTTGACACACACACACACATACACACACACATATACACACACACACTCTTGAGGCTTGAGAAGAGACAGACAGTTTTTTCTGATGTTCACTTAATAGTCAGAAAATGTCTGCTTAGGGTTAGGGACTGACACTATATGGACTAAAGTATTGGGACACCTGCTCGTTCATTGTTTCTTCTAAAATCAAAAAGGAGTTTGTCCTGCTTTTGTGGGAGTGACTGTCTCTACTGTCCAGGGAAGAAGGCATTCTGCTAGATTTTGGAGGAGCATTGCTGTGAAAATTTGATTGCATTCCACAACAAGAGATGTTGGATGATTGTCTTTAAAAGTAAAGGCGGGCTCCGAGTGGTCCACCAGTGGACTAAGGAGCTGCCGGTAGGATCCGAGGATCCCCGGGTTGAATCCTGAGTCAGAGAGGGCACGATTGGCCTTGCTCTCTTTTAGGGGTTGGGTTGATGGCACCTCCTTACTACATCACTCCAAAGGTGGTGATGGTCAGTACAGGCATCTGTTAGCAGTTGAAGCGGAGCTGGGGAGCCATGCTTTCCTCTGAGCGCGTTGGCTACCTAGCGATGCTGCATCGGTGGCAGTGTGAAAAAAGTCGATGGCTGGGGAGATGTGTGTCGGAGGAGACATGTGCAAGTACTTATCCCTGTTGGGGACATGGCTAGTGATAAGGGGAGTTCACGTGAACAGGGATTGGGTAATTTGGGTAATTTGCCTTCCAAATTGGGTAGATATTGGGGGGAAAAAAAGTAAATGCAGACCTGTCATATACAGTTGTATGCAAAAGTGGGAGCAGGCACATTTTTTTCCAATAGTTTAATTCAACAAATAAATGAAAATAAAAGGATTTTTTTTCCAACATTTTCCCAAAATGCCATATTTAAATAGGGAGTTAACCGTGAGATCAAATCTGACCAGTTACTATTTAGTAAAATATCAAATTAATTTATCCCCTTATGTACACTAATTACATAAATAAACTAAAATTTAAAACACAAATGAAACATTTCTAAAATATACATTAAACACACACACATATATAACATAACACCATAACAAATAAAATAAAAATAATACATATATATAACATAACACCATAAAAAATATAATGTTTCTAAATACAATGCATAAATATAATATATATTTCAAAATATTAAATACACTAATATGTAATATATAATACATATTTGATCCAAATGCTAAGATGACCATATTTTTGTCTGGGGATACACAGGTATCCACCGTAGTTAGTTGTAGCTGGGGGGTTTCAAGTAGGCCAAAGTTGTAGTTTGGTTATATAGACTGTTAAGGTTGTAGCTACAGGGTTTGGGACGGATTCCCACCATCACACATACACACACTGCCACAGTCCTACAACTCAGGCCTACTTTGAAACCGCCCAGCCACGACATCCTAACTACAGTGGATACCTACGTGAGTCTCCAGTGTCCACTTTCTTTTCTGAAAACAAGCCTTTAGATCAAATGTTTTTAAGATGATAATCAGCACACCTTCAACCAGGTGTGTCCAAACTTTTGACTGGTACGGTATATGTATAAGACCTGTCTGTTTGACTTTAACATGAGCAAGCAGTCTGTTAAAGCATCTAATCATGCTTAAATAAAACTGATGGACGAAGTGCTGGAGAGGAAGAGTTTGTCCCAGTCTCACCTTAACAGACTAGACCTGATTTTCATTCAGGAACAGCTCTGTGAGCTTTACATTTTTCCATAAATATTTCATTTCAAGGCTGCTGTACATAGACTGTTTCTGCTGGCTAGTTTGTCGCATTTCAAATATCTTTAGTTCTGCATAATTGTCATCACGTATGGCTGGTTATCTTGTCTGGACGGCGACAGACCTTGGGTTTAAGAGAGTAATGTAGATGTAAAATAAAGAGTAATGAAATGAGTTTTCCAGGAGGTAATTATTAAAGAAAGAAAACTCATTAGAGTTTGAAAGAAAATTGTTTGTAAACAGTTTCCAAGAAAAAAAAGTAAATGCAAACCTACATGTCCTGTGTACATAATCATATATAATGCATACTGTATATTATCTGTATATAACTCACCCACAACTGTAGGTTTTGTCAAAATGCCTTCATTTCAAGGGATCTTAATCTGAAGGCATGGTGGTAGGATAGACTGGATTTGTTTTTGTTCCAGTCCTGTCACTGTCAAACAAACAAGGTGGCAGTTAGGACCAATCACAGGGAGGCACACTATGCAGTGATTATGACCAATCACAGTCAGGGGGAGGTCTCAGAACACACTGTATGGCAATTAAGACCAATCACAGTGAGGTGGAGGTATCAGAACAAACTAAATGGTGGTAAGGACCAATCACAGTCTGGGGGAGATCTCAGTACACACCATGTGGTAATAAGGGTCAATCACAGTGAAGTGGAGGTTCGGAAAACACTATATGGTGGTAAGGACCAATCACACACTGTAGGTTTTGTCAAAATACCTTCATTTTAAGGGATATTAAGCTGAAGACAGGCTGGTAGAATAGACTGGATTTGTTTTTGTTCCAGTCTAGGACCTGCCACTGTCAAACAAACGAGCTGGCAGTTAGGACCAATCACAGGGAGGCAAACTATGCAGTGATTATGACCAATCACAGTCAGGGGGAGGTCTCAGAACACACTATGTGGTGATAAGGGCCAATCACAATGAAGTGGAAGTCTCAGAACAAACTATATGGTGGTAAGGACCAAGCACAGTCTGGGGGAGGTCTCAGTACACACTATTTGGTGACAAGGACCAATCACAGTCTGGGGGAGGTCTCAGTACACACTATGTGGTGATAAGGGCCAATTACAGTGAAGTGGAAGTCTCAGAACAAACTATATGGTGGTAAGGACCAAGCACAGTCTGGGGGAGGTCTCCGAACAAACAAACTGGTGGTTAGGACCAATTGCAGGTGTCACTACTAGTTGGACTAGTTGGAGATAAGGACCAATGGTCAGGCGACCATGGTCAGGGGGAGGTCTCAAAAAACAAGGCAATGATTGAGATTAAACGTGGTTGGATGTCTAAGTCAGAGGGAGGTCTAAGAACCAACAAGGAGGAGGTTAGACCAGTCAGAGTCAAAGGGAGGCCTAAGAAGCAACAAGGTGGTGGTTATGACCAGTCACAGTCAGAGGAAGGCCTAAGAACCAACAAGGAGGAGGTTAGGACCAGTCACAGTCAGAGGAAGGTCTAAGAACCAACAAGGAGAAGGTTAGGACCAGTCACAGTCAGAGGGAGGCCTAAGAACCAACAAGGAGGAGGTTAGACCAGTCAGAGTCAGAGGAAGGCCTAAGAACCAACAAGGTTGTAGTTAGGACCAGTCACAGTCAGAGGGAGGTCTAAGAACCAACAAGGTTGTGGTTAGGACCAGTCACAGTCAGAGGAAGGTCTAAGAACCAACAAGGAGAAGGTTAGGACCAGTCACAGTCAGAGGGAGGCCTAAGAACCAACAAGGAGGAGGTTAGACCAGTCAGAGTCAGAGGAAGGCCTAAGAACCAACAAGGTTGTAGTTAGGACCAGTCATAGTCAGAGGGAGGTCTAAGAACCAACAAGTTTGTGGTTAGGACCAGTCACAGTCAGAGGGAGGTCTAAGAACCAACAAGGTTGTGGTTAGGACCAGTCACAGTCAGAGGAAGGTCTAAGAACCAACAAGGAGAAGGTTAGGACCAGTCACAGTCAGAGGGAGGTCTAAGAACCAACAAGGAGGAGGTTAGGACCGGTCACAGTCAGAGGGAGGCCTAAGAACCAACAAGGAGAAGGTTAGGACCAGTCACAGTCAGAGGGAGGCCTAAGAACCAACAAGGAGAAGGTTAGGACCAGTCACAGTCAGAGGGAGGTCTAAGAACCAACAAGGAGGAGGTTAGGACCGGTCACAGTCAGAGGGAGGCCTAAGAAGCAACAAGGTTGTGGTTAGGACCAGTCATAGTCAGAGGGAGGTCTAAGAACCAACAAGGTTGTGGTTAGGACCAGTCACAGTCAGAGGGAGGTCTAAGAACCAACAAGGTTGTGGTTAGGACCAGTCACAGTCTGAGGAAGGTCTAAGAACCAACAAGTTTGTGAGGTTTTGAGGTTCTCAAAACAAGAAAAGCGATGATTAAGACCCAGGACAGCGACCTTTTAACACTGGAGGTGGTAATTGATTGGTGTTTCTGCTGCGTTATTGTCATGGATAGTTATAGAAGTCGTTCGGTTCCCGTCATTTATTATCAGCAGAGATGGAAAAATTAAGCTGAACTTCAGGAGAAAGGTTTCCTAGATGCTGCGCCACAAGCCTTAATTCTGAGCAATAGTTTCATCATGGCCACAGACTGCAGAGAGAGGCCAGATAGATTTACTTATTCCTTTTTCTTCCACCTTATTTTGCAGTTGGTTTGTGTTGTCTTACGTCAGGAAAACAGCAGGTAACTAGAAGCCCTTTGAGAATTCGGGGAGATCTGTCCCTTTCTAACTGGGCCATGGGTTTAGAACTCAAGCCCCGATTGGCTAAAAGACACCTTGTTCCTGGGGATCTGATTGGTTGCAGTAATATTTAGGACAAATAATGAAAGAAAAGTCTGACAGCATCTTGGCTTCGTTGTTCGGATGCTTTCCTCTTGCTGAAATGTGTTTCCTGTGAATGCTGTGGAAAGCCCTCCTTTATATTTTAACAACATGCCATTAAATCTGGTATATTTCCACAGGCGACTGCGTTTTGATCACCCGGCACAGGGCTGCTTATTAAATTTCCAGCTTTATTAAACAGCGAGCACAACACCTTTTCAGCTATTTTGGGACGAGCAAACTGTCTGTGCTGAGGAAACTGTTAAACATGCTGACATTTGGCTTTCACATTTAGAATCCTGTATGATTAATGTAGTACATGGATAATTTATTTCTGTTACGAATGCAAGTGCGGTTGCAGGTCTGCTTGTGGCAGCTGCTGTGCATATTTTGTAGCGTGCAGATTCCAGTCAGGCAGTTGTGGGACCCGTATTAGGGTTGTGTATATCATCGCTGTCCCGCGAGAACTTTGTATCTCAAAAAACAGCAATTTTACAGGAGAAGGAGAAAAAGCAGTCTTACCTTTCAGTGGGAGCCAATGTAAAAAGTCCTGATTCCAGGTCATTGTGGGGCATTTCTATTGGTCCATTCATCATGAAATTTGGACAAAACGTAAAGATCAAGATACAAGGTTGCAAGGTGGTTTCTATGGTGTTGCTTAGTGGTTTCTGTGATGTCCCAGGAGGCTGCGACGGTGCTACTTAGTGGTTGCTAAAGTGTTGATAGGAAGTTGGTGATGGTGTTGCTCTGTGTGTCTGCTACATTCCAGCTGGTTTCTGTGATGTTTATAAAGCGTTGCTAAGTGGTCACTATGGTATTGCTTGTTGCAGTGGAATCACAGATGGTTGCTATGGTGTTGCAACCACATGCCAGTGGAAGAACTGTGTTCTCTGGAATGAAAGATGGTGGTGATTGGGGATGATGGCCTTGCTCCACAGCTCAATGCCGGGGGGCTTTATACCCCTCTAGCCCACGCCTGGCATTAGGCAGTATGGTGCCAATAGGTTGATCAGATTGATCTGCTCCAGAGGGTCCTATTCTATTGGCAGTTATTCTCAATGGGTGCAACTTAAAGTAGCTGAAATAGTTCATTAGAAGGAGTGTCCACAAACATACCACATGGGATTCCTTAGCAACCAGCTAGCAAATGTTTTGCAACACCATAGCAACCACCTGGGATACCAAAGCAGCCACTTAGCAACACCACATCATCCACCTAGCAACACCACAGCAACCACCTGGGATACCATGGCAACTGCCAATGAACATCCTAGCAACCTCTATGCAACATCATAGAAACAACTTAGCAACTGCCCTTTAGCAACCACTAAGCAACACCGTAGCAACCACCTGGGACACCACAGCAACCACTAAGCAACACCATAGCAACCACCTAGCAAAATAATAGCACCCACCTAGCAACACCATAGCCACCACTTAGCTACACCACAGCAACCACTAAGCAGCACCTTAGAAACCACCTTGCAACATAATAGCATACCCACCTAGCAACATCATAGCAACCACCTGGGATTCCACTACAACAAGCAATACCATAGAGACCACTTAGCAACCATTTAGAAACACCATAGAAACCAGCTGGAATGTAGAAATCATGTAGCAACACCATAGAAACAAATTAGCAACTGCCTATCAACACCATAGCAACTACTTAGCAACTGCCTATCAACACTTTAGCAACCACTAAGTAGCACTGTAGCAGCCACCTGGGACACCACAGCAACCACTTAGCAACACCATAGCTACCACCTGTGATTCCACTGCAACAAGCCATATCATAGTGACCACTTAGCAACGCTTTATAAACACCATAGAAACCAGCTGGAATGTAGCAGTCACATAATAACACCACAGAAACAACTTAGCAACTTCCTATCAGCACTTTAGCAACCACTAAGTAGCACTGTAGCAGCCACCTGGGACACCACAGAAACCACTAAGAAACACCATAGAAACCACCTTGCAACATAACAGCAGCCACCTGAGATTCCACTGCAACAAGCAATACCATTGTGACCACTAAGCAACCATTTAGAAACACCATAGAAACCAGCTGGAATGTTGCAGTCACATAGCAACACCACAGAAACAACTTAGCAACGTCCTATCAGCACTTTAGCAACCACTAAGTAACACTGTAGCAGCCACCTGGGACACCACAGCAACCACCTTGCAACATAATAGCAGTCACCTAGCAACACCATAGCAACCACCATAGCACCACCATACCACCATAGCAACCACCTGTGATTCCATTGCAACAAGCAATATCATAGTGACCACTTAGCAACACTTTATAAACACCTTAGAAACCAGCTGGAATGTTGCAGTCACATAGCAACACCACAGAAACAACTTAGCAATGTCCTATCAACACTTTAGCAACCACCTTGCAACATAATAGCAGTCACCTAGCAACACCATAGCAACCACCATAGCACCACCATACCACCATAGCAACCACCTGTGATTCCATTACAACAAGCAATATCATAGTGACCACTTAGCAACACTTTATAAACACCTTAGAAACCAGCTGGAATGTTGCAGTCACATAGCAACACCACAGAAACAACTTAGCAATGTCCTATCAACACTTTAGCAACCACCTTGCAACATAATAGCAGCCACCTAGCAACACCATAGCAACCACCTGGGATTCCACTGCAACAAGCAATACCATTGTGACCAGTTAGCAACCATTTAGAACCACCATAGAAATCATGTAGCAACACCATAGAAACAACTTAGCAACTGCCTATCAACACCATAGCAACTGCCTATCAACACTTGAGCAACCACTAAGTAACACCGTAGCAGCCACCTGGGACACCACAGCAACCACTTAGCTACACCACAGCAACCACTGCAACAAGCAATTCCATTGTGACCACTTAGCAACCATTTAGAAACACCATAGACCTTAAACCAGCTGGAATACTCATAGCATTCACGTAGCAACACCACAGCAATTGCCAGGACGTTCCTCAGCGCGTTCCTCAGGTTCTGCACTATTATTAGTTCTGCTAAGGATTATAGAACATCTGTGCTAGTCCAGACCTACAGCCAGACTGAGTGAACAGTCGTGGGGAACATTCTATACCTCTCAGTCACTCAGTCACTTGCTTAGGGTGGACATTTCTATTACTTTCAGCATTATTTCAATACATCAGAAGCCAGACACCTCGACAATCTCCCGGCACAATCTCTGCTGCAAGTGACCGCTGAACACATCCTCCTGGCTGATGGAAAGTGGAGACATGGTGCTGGACTGGAGGAGCAGTCAGGCCGGGTGATGCAGGTGATGCAATTACATGGAAACCGGGGCTAATAAACAAAAACTGTCCTCCGAACAGCAGACAGGAGCTAATTCCATCGATATCTATTAAAGCCTCTCACTCAGGCATGGCCCTTCCGACTGGCTCCTCCGGCTGTGCTGTGGATTTGAGCTCTGCAGGCTCCATGTAAAGCCGGCTTCAGGTCAGCGCAGCAGGTGAGTTCAATCAACACCCGTGTGCCTTTGCACTGATGCAGCCTGCTACAGTGTGCTGGGCTATAATGAAATGGGAAATGTGAAGGCAGGGTGCTGTGGGCGGAGGACAGCCATGGCTCACAAGCGCACATGCTCATGGGGTTGTTTTTTTACACCTGTAGTCCTAGATGGACTGTATAATATATATATGAGTACATACATATCATAATAATATGTCCCATTTGTATTATATACTGTTGCTCTCATTATATGCCATACGTGCCATTTGTAGCTTTTGACATAATCTGAGTAGTAGTCGTTTACATGCTGTCAGAATTTCATGATGAATGGACCAATAGAAATGCTCTACAACGACTAAGTAGCGTAACTGTACATCCCATATGTATTATATAAATACGTTTCTATATATAACTACAATATATCCCATATGTATCATATATGTTTGCACCTATATGTAACGCAATAAAATGACAAAAGTATTGGGACACCTTGAATGAAACGGTATCAAGGGTATTAAGGGTATTAAAAAGAGCTTCTCCTGCTTTTGTTGGAGTAACTGTCTCTACTGTCTGGGGAAGAAGGCTGTCTACTAGATTTTGTATGGAGCATTGCTGTGAGGATTTGATTGCATTCAGCCACAGGAGCATTAGTGAGATGAGGATGTTGGATGATCTCCACCCTATGCACATATAGTGAAAATGTATGGACACACACACACTGCGGGGAGATGTGCATTCTGGGCATGATTGAATCTCTCTCTCCTCTCTGCTGTAATTCTCTCTCTCTCTCTCTCCTGAGCTGTAACAGTGGGCAGCTACGGATTTGAAGGTTGAAAGGGTGTAAAGACGCGGGAGATAATGGCTGTTAAAGATGCACCTTGTTGAAATCAGTGCTCCAGTATCTGCACACACTTCCTGTCCGCACCTTAATCCATGTCCTGTTCCTGAAAACTGCCTGTAACAGTAAATGGGTTTGGAGGCTGTTCCTTTGATGCACACCGCGCTAAGCTCAGAACAGTGGCGGAGATTTGGGGCACATTTCCCCTCCCTTCTCTTCTTCTTCTTCTTCTACAGCTTTTCCACTGAAGGGTCTCTCCAGGGACTGCAGCAGAAAGAGAGAGAGACAGAGAGAGGCCGAAGCTTGAGGATAAGAGGTCAGGAAAAGGAGCAGAACAGCGATACGAAGGCAGAGAGCCAGAGAGAGTCGGCTGCATGCTTTGTTTTTTATTCTGCGTATTTGGTGTGTGAGAGAGAGAGAGAAATGGAGAGAGAGAGACATTAGAACTTGTGAATGTTCTAAATGTTTAATTCTTCACTAAATTAAAGTGGAAAAACACACTACAGGCTGATCCAACTTTGATGTAATGTCCTTAAAACAAGTCAAAATGAGGCTCAGTATTGTGTGTGGCCTCCACATGCCTGTATGACCTCCCTACAACGCCTGGGCATGCTCCTGATGAGGTGGCGGATGGTCTCCTGAGGGATCTCCTCCCAGACCTGGACTAAAGCATCCGCCAACTCCTGGACAGTCTGTGGTGGAATGTGACGTTGGTGGATGGAGCGAGACATGATGTCCCAGATGTGCCGAATCGGATTCAGGTCTGGGGAATGGGCGAGCCAGTCCATAGCTTCAATGCCTTCATCTTGCAGGAACTGCTGACACACTCCAGTTGGCATGGCCTGCATGGGCTGTGTCTCCCTGTTCTTGACACTGACTAGCTTGTAGAGGGGTGAGTGTCTGAGGTTGGCATGTCGTCAGCTCAGCGGGTCACCTTTCCCAGAACTGAAATGAATGAACAGATTGATTTGGTTGCACTAAACTGCTGATATTACAGCCCTACTGCCAGCAGCACCGACTTCAAGCTCAGACCTGGAGAAGAGTCTGCCAGTTCTCCAAATGAACGAGCTCGTCCTGCAACAGCTCGATCGACGTTACCCACAGATCTCACCGGCCCGGTGTGCTCCTGCTTGTCCGGTTATTTGTCCTCTGCTAGTGTTTAATGGTGCTGATTCAATTCAATTAAACTGAACCGAACAATTCAAATAAACTGAATTTAGCTGAATTGAATCAAACTGAACTGAACTGAAATTAAACTAACTGAAATGAAATGAACTGAATTGAATACAATTCAGTGATTAATTGAACTTTTATTGATTAATTGAAATTAATTGAAATTTAACTGTGATTAATTGAATTGAAATTAATTAAATTAAATTGTACTGGACTAAGATTAATTGGATGGAACTGATTTCAATTAAACTGAACTGAACAAAATGATTTGAATGATTCAAAATTGAACTGAACTGAATTGAACACAACTGAGCTTAATTGAATTTAAATTAATTGAATTAAATTCAACTAAATTGAACAGAACTGAGATTAACTGTACAGATCCGAATTGAATTGAACTGAACTAAACTAAATTGACATGAACTGAATTTAATTCAGCTGAGATTAACTTAATTGAAGTGAATTGAATTCAACTAAATTGAACTCAGCTGAGATTGAGAATTGAGAGCAAATTAATTGAATTAAACTGATCTAAACAGATCGGATTTGAATCAACTTGAATTAAAAGTGAAAGTTTACTTGTTTCACATCTTTGACATTTCTCTCTCTCCCTCTCTCTCTCCCCTCTCCCCCCCTCTCTCCCCCTCTCTACTCTCTCCCCCCCTCTCTCTCTCTTTACCTCTATCTATCTATCCTCTCCTAACTCTTTCTCTCTCTCTCTCTCTCCTAACTCTCGCTCTCCCTCCCTGCCTCCCTCCCTCCCTCACACTTCTATTCTTTCTTCTCTCTCTCTCTCTTTCTCTCTCTCTCCTCTCCCTCTATCTCTCTCTCTCCCTCCCTCTCTCTCCCCCTCTCTTACTCTCTCCCCCCCCCTCTCTCTCTCTCTCTCGCTCTCTCTCTCTCTCTCTCTCTCCTAACTCTCTCTCTCTCTTTCTCTCTCTCTCTCTCCCTCTCCCTTTCTTCCTGCCTGTCTCCTATTCTCTGAACACCTCTCACTTCTATGTTTCTTTCTCTCTCCTTCCCTCTCCCCCCCTCTCTCTCTCTCTCTCACTCTCCCTTTTTATCTCTCTCTCTCTTTCTGCCTCTCTCTCTCTCTCTCTCTCTCTTCTCTCTCTCTCACTCTCTCTCCCTTCGTATCCCTCTCTCTCTCTTTCTCTCTCTCTTTACCTCTCTCTCTCTCACTCAGTGTGTCGCTCACTTTCTATTTTCTCTCTCTCTCTCTCTCTCTCTCTCTCTCTCTCTATTCTCTCTCTATTCTCTCTCCCTTCTTATTTCTCTCTCTCTCTCTCTCTCTCTCTCCCTTCTTATCTCTCTCTCTTTCTCTCTCTCTATCACTCAATGTGTCGCTCACTTTCTATTCTATCTCTTTCTCTCTTTCCTGTCCCCCCTTTCGTCTCTCTTCCTGTCCCTCCCTATCTCTCCTATCTCGCCCCCTTTTTTTTTTTTACCTCACTCTCTCTCTCTCTCGCTCTCTCTCTCTGTCTGTCTCCCACACACCCACCTACACAGGTTCACTTGGTCAAACACAGCCCGTGGGGACCTAATAAGGGTGTGTTAGGAAGATGGCCAGGCATTTAAATGAGTGAGCGAATCGGATCACTTTGGGGAAAAAAACTGACAAATTGTTTATTATCTCTGGGATGAAATATTTCTCTGTGGTTCTCTTGATGTTGCATTTTTGTTTTCGTCATAATTATACCTGGAGATAAGTTTTCGATCCCAGGAGTGAACGAGGGGATGCCAGTAGCCCCCCACACGCTGTCGTTAGGCGAGGGAAGCAGATTTTTATCAATCTGCCACTCTGTCATATTCCCGCGCATCGGCATGGCGCATATCGGAGATCGATGTGGCAGTAATGAGGAGTCTAGTAGCGTGCTCGGGATGCTGTCAGGGGAAAAGAAAAGGTGTGTCTGCTACCTGCCAGTTGTTCCACAATGCTGGATGTGTTTACAGAGTTCCATCTCCTGGAAAAGTTCTGGGACTCCGTAGCGGAACCTTCCGGAACAACTTCAGTTCTCAAGGACCCACCGAAGTAAGTGTACGAGCGCCAGGCCATGTACTGAGCTCCTTGGGGGCACCAGGAGACCCCTGGACGAAGAAAAACATGAACATCTTTGACACTGTGAGGACATTCACAAGCTGCCAACATGGAAATCTGCTTCTATTAAAATATATGTGAAAACATTTGGACACCCCATAAAAAAAAACAAGGCCAGAGAACACCTAGAGCCTGTTTACACCTGAAATTAGCAACACTTCTGATGTCCGGATTTGATGTCCATGTCATTTAGACCATTTAAAAGATCGTCACACTTAAACATCAGTGTTATAAACACCCCAGATAACATGTCCATGTGTGCTCTGTATGGTCCAGAGGGTTTGTCCATGGGTTACATGATGCCCCCATATACAAAACAGGACCCCTCCATGGGTTGTACACTGCACATTAAGACCTAGGTGGAAGCTATGTGAGATTAAGGTGGGCAGTAACGATGGTGCCCATTGGGTTCCTGTAACAACACATTTACAAACCCACTCAGAACTTATCTCCACCTGGAACCCACCTAGCCCATGTTCCACCCATGGGAGCGTCACATTAGCATGTTGGCTAGATTCAGATGGAGGTGTTTATATGTACTCTCTACTCAACGAGCAATCCTACAAGCAATCCTAGATGGAGCACCACCATCTTTCTACTGCTTCACAGCTCAATGCTGGGGGGCTTTATACCCCTTTAGTCCACACCTGGCATTAGGCAGCATGGTGCTGATGGGTCATGTTTATCTTCTACAGAGACTCCTATACATTTGCACATCTGTGTCAGCAATGGGTGCAACTTCAAGTAGCTGAATGCATTCATTAGAAGGGGTGTCCACAAATAATTAGACATATTGTGTATGTCTAGGATGTGTTTTTAGCTCTTTGTGGGGACCTTCAAGCTTAGTGTTGGTTTAAGTGAAGTACTGGTTGATCTTCAGGTTGAGGTTTACATTGTGGGGACAATTGTCTGCTTGCTTTCTTTCTTTCTTTCCTGGAAAAACTGCAACATTTCTAAGAAAAAGCAAAGATGACAGAAGCTGATCTTTCGGCTGCTGAGGTTAGGGTTAGATAGGGTGAAGCACAGCAGCACTGACACACACTCACAGAGAAGGACATGGAATCGCCCCTCAGAGACAGGAATACAGAATAGCTTGTGTGTAGTGTGTATGCATGTGTTTGTTTTTAGCTCTTTGAGGGCACCAAGTGCCTCCACGCTGATGGAAAGCACTGACATGGACATTGTGGGGACTTCTAGCCGATCTCCATGGCTTGAGAAAACAGGTCTTCATTGCAAAACCAAAAAGCCACTTTAGATCAGAAATGGTAAAGGAGGTCAAAGCTGATCTTGTTGCTAACGTCAAAGTTACACACATATACACACGGTAGTTTGTTTGTGTGTGTGTGTGTGTGTGTTCATGCGTTTGTGTTTTTAGCTTTTTGTAGGCACAAAAAAAAAACCCAACACTCTTAAACATACTATAAGGTACTTCACGAGTGATGTTCTAGAAGAACCACTTCAGGTTCCATGAAGGATCAAATTAAGGTTCTTTAGGTGGTAACACCTTACTTGGTTAGATGCTCATCTGACATTTAACCAACATTCAGCTGTTGCTAATGTAAATGACTGTCTATTGAATGTAACTCTACACCCTACCCCAACCCTAACCTTATCCTTTTAGGGTTATGCTTAGGATTAGATAAAACCTAGAAGATTTAGGTTAGAGTTGAATGTTGGTTGAACCATTGAACCATCGAGCCCAACCTGGACCCAGAAAGTTTTGTCCATGGGTCCTATGATGCCCCCACAAACACCTCTGTTATAACCATCCCAGATAACATGCCCATGTGGGGCCTGTATGGTTAGCCCAACCGGGACCCAGAAAGTTTTGTCCATGGGTCCCTTACAAGGTTACTACAGGTATTACAGAGGTGGACCAATGCAGTGTTAGGAGTCTTGCTCAAGGACTCTGGTATTGGTGTAGCACACCCAGACTGGGAATCGAACCCAGGTCTCCTACATGGTGTAATAGCTTACTGGCAGGTAGTGGTGTTATCTGTTGCGCCACACCAACCAACATATGAACATATGAATGCCCTAACCCAAACATATGAATGCCCACCAGGGTCACTGATGGGACCAGAAGGGGTTGAGCATGGGCACCCCATGGGTTTTACATTGTACATTGGGGCCTAGGTGGAACCCATGTAAGATTAAGCTGGGCTGTAATGATGGGGCCCATTTAAAAGCCCAAAATGTTCCCAGTAAAAACACATGTACAAGCCCACTTAGAGCCAATGACCACCTGGAACCCACCTGAAACCCACCTAGCAAACGGTCCACCCATGTGAGCCCCACAGAAGCATGTTGGCTGGGATGGATCTTTATGGTACCACAAGTGGTTCTTCTATGGACATTTGTAGAACCATTTGTAAGAGTGTTGGGTAACAGAACACATTGTGGGGGTGAGTCTTTAAGGACATTTACATAGCATTACCATTGATGTCAATCAAAAACATTGTATCTCCAAAATAATAACTTTACAGGAGAAGCAACAATTAATATTATTGTTTTTTTTATTATTATTTTATTTCAAGTCATTTGGAGCATTTCTATTGGTCCATTGACCATAATTTTTGAATACCATGTATGAGTACCATGTATTGAATACCAAAATCAAAAACGACAAAAAATGGAGATACAGTGTTTTGCCTATGATTAATCTACATAAGGCACCTGAAACACCCCATAAAGACTAAAAGAAAAAGGGATGCTTGCGTGTAAGAGTGTATGTGTGTGTGTACACATGGTCGTTTCAATTGGATCCTCGGCCCAAAAAATCCTAAATAAATAAATAAAGACGACTGCTGAGCTGAGACACACTGTTAAGGAACTCAGCCGGGTAGACATATATACCTGTCTCACCAAGCCCGAGTTCCAGTGCCTGGCCCCCTGGAGTCTCCTCCTCACCCCGGGCCGCTGTCAGCTCAGCTGTCAGTGTGACCAGCCGTGTGAAACCAGTCTCTCCACTCAGCCACATGTTGAATATAATTGAATTACTTTCATTCCTTTTTTCTATCGTCCATACTATCCATACTGTTTAATCGTCACGGGCGCCCCATTGCTTAAGACATAATTGACGTCCCTCTGTACCCCCCGGCACCCGCTAGCACCCCTCAGCACCTTCAGCATCAGCTCTGCGGGCATCGTTCTGAAAGTGTGAGTCACCTGCAGCTCAGGCGGAAGTTATGACAGGGTGGCTCTTTTTCTCTTTCTGCACGGCGTTACACACCTGTCATTTGGACAGTGTCTCCGAGGCCCCCTCCTCCGGCTTTAATGGCATCATTCTCTTGAGGTGGCCCTGGACAACCGTAACACTCTTCTACATTCCACCTTACAGCAACACTGTCACTTCGTCAGACAAGCAGAAGTTGAGCTCCACACAGCGACCTGTCTCTGCATACAAACGTAAAGGCATCCGAAGAAGATTCCCTGCTGGACAAAAAAAAAACAAAAAACAAAAAACAGCAGAGACCAGCATAAATCCTAAGTTAGAATCTGCGAACAAAAAATGAAATATAGACAATCAAAATATATATATTTTTAAAATCCACAACATAAAAAAAATCTTGTTAAATCTAATATCTTGCAAAAATAATATTTTGACATATTTTCCCACCCCAGGCATAAAATCCTTATCAATATTAACATTTTTAGTAAATAAAATGTAACAGGGTGGTAAATTGCATCCTTAAATTGGCACAGTTCTTCATATGGTCAGATTTCTGTCCTTGCACACACACCAATCAATTAAAAATATGTTTTAAGTTTGCATTAATAACGTAAAAATCTATTTTGTGAGCTGGAGTGGTTGGACTGAGCTTGACAAACCCCTCACATTAAAAAGCAGCAAATAACCAAATTAAAATAATGTTTTTTTGTGTTCCTGGCTGTTCCACAGGGTCAAATGATGTCACTTCCTTGTTGTGATGTCATTTAAAGCAACAGTATATTATTTATAGACAAAACATGTTAAGTGTGACAGGGTGGTAAGTCAAACTTATAAAAAATTTGTATGTACGTCTCTTTTTTAAATAAAATTATTTGAATTATGTTTGTATTAAAAATGATATCTTATGTACTCTGTGCTGGATATGCTGCTAACTACACTGTGTAACTTTGGTGAAGTGGGCGGAGCCGTGTAACGCTGCATAACCCGATGCATTTGTGTAAAATCCTGTAATACTACTCCACCGCCTCAGTCCACATGCTTCTTTACCTCCAGATGTCAGTTATGTATCTCTCAGCTTGTACAGAAATGCAAAGCCTGTAGAGGCTCAAAGCATGAATTACACATCCCGACTGTAGGGGGAGCCAAGGAGCAAGAAATGCCAATATTCTCTGTACTGCTGCTTTAATTATACTAGATTACAATAACTCATAATGTCTTAATCATTGAACCTTTGGTGTTGGTGTCGAAATCTCAATTTAGGCCAATAACTTTACATTCATTTTAATAAAGTATTAATATTTGAATTGCTAAATGATAATTGACTAATATCAACAATTCTGCTGAACACTGACAGCATAGTACTGTGAGCACTGTGATACCCAGCCAGCATACATCAGCAGTTTGTACATTTTCATAAAGCAACTTTGTGTGTAGAATAAAGCAAGTTTGATAAACAAGGGCTACTGTGCAGCACAGCCAATCCGTAGCATCTCCACCTCAATTATTGCTTGTTTTTTGACCTTTTGTACAGTTCATGGATGAGGACCCATGGTAAATTGAGCTCACTCTAAACATTCTCAACATAAAACCTCATTACACTGAAGCGTGTGCTGGACAGAAAACCGGGCCTTTTTATAGATGTGCTGCAGGACTTGCTTCACCCTGATTAGAATCAGTATTTTAACATTTCCATTCATATTAATAATAAAAATGTGTTGATTTTATATTGCGTCTCCCTCATACGTTCATACCATTATATATAGTCAGCATTAATGACTGTACAACGACTTGGATAGAAGATCTATCCATCCATCTTCTTCCTGGTCAGGCTTGCAGCGAGTGCTGAATCAGTGCTGCCCATAATCATTAATGCAGGGCAGGAATACCTCTTGGACAGGGTACCAGTCCATTGCAGAGTCCCACTCTACATTCACGTTACCAGGCCCAAGACCCAAATCTGCTGTTTCAGGGCTGTGTGAACGTCAGGTCCAATCTTTGAGATTGGATTTGCATGGCAAAACAACAATAGAGGAGATGAACGGCTGTGACAAACAATCAGTGGAAGGATTAAGAAGTTGCCGATAAGCCTGATATTGATAATCAGTTGATATTATAATTATATTATATTATATTATTATAATTGATTAATATATTAGACTAAATTTACTTTGGCTAACAAGCCAAACAACAGAAAATATTCAAATAGAATAAAATCTGTGCTAGGCCAAAAGCTAACTCTAGCCAACCAGCGTTACCATCTCTTCAGCTAGCTAACTGCACACCTCGCTAACATGATATCACATGTTTTGTTACAGTGCTGTGCTAAAAATGAAGCTATGCTATGATATAATATGTAGCTTCATCAGTTCAGAGCTTCATAGCTCATCACACTATTTATGGGCCTGCCATAAAAGTCTTTTAGGTCCTTTAGTTATAGAGCATATGGGGAAATTCCATGGGAGTGAGGTTCCTTCAGGGAAGCCATGGTATACCAACATATCCAGGACCCACCACTGTTGTCCAAATACATTTGTCACATTGTGGGATGAATAAATAACCTTTTTGTGTATTGTCTCAAGGGTCAAAAACCCACTGTCATGACCCACCGCCATGTTTAACAGCAGAGGAACCCCCCTAAATGATCTTTTTTAACTTGAAATTGAATGACTTCTTCTAGAGTGACCCCAATATTAGAAAAAGGTAAAGCATGGTCCATGGATGGTCTTCGGGTCACTTCTGAGCCTTAGTAGAAGGGGAGTCTTCAGAATATTAGGACTACACAAGGGTTATTGAGTACCAGGGGCTTCAAATGAATGGTTTTACTTCAGAACATTAAATAATTAAGACTTTCTTGGTTTAGTTCTTGTTCTTAACAGAAAACCATTGGTTTATGATTTTCATTTTCAGCGCTAAAACTAGTTTGAAGCCCTAAACACACAGGCAGATTTGGCTTCTATGACAAAGCACATGAAAAGTCCCCTGGACCAAAAGAATTGCTGCCCAAAGAAGTCAAACACTGTTTCCCCTTTAATGAGCCAGTGACAAGCTGTGGATAATGTGCCAGTGACAAGAAACGACAGCATATTTCAATTCCGTTGGTACCCTACTTGTTTTGTAGCTGTTTGATTGCATAGGGATAAATAAGCCAAGCTATTGAGCTGACAGTTTTAGCATTGACATTCAAGGCCAGCCCTTCTGCTGGCTTCTTCCATGATCTCCCGCGAGACCAAACAAAGTGGACTCCGGTAAAGTGTGCGATAATAAGTCAAGAAAGAAAATCAAGATACAATGGCCTGTGCTACTCATGCTAAAATTCAGCTGGGGCCCAAGCGCTCAGCGGCTGGCTCGGAAAGGCCAATATTTGAAACCCTTTGAAATGAGGGTTGTTGGCTGGGAAAATATATCTGTACTGTAATTGAGATTGGATTCTTTCTCACTCACTGATCAGATCATGGAAATAAGTGGAGGAATTCTAATAACATCATTTCGCAGGGCCATAGACTATAGCTGTGGTGCCATTTGTGTAACACACTGTTTAAAATGTAGGTGCTTCAAATGGTTCTTTGAGCGATGGAAGGAAGATGGAAGAACCACTTCTGGTCTCATAAAGAACCATGTTGGTAAAAGAGATGAGAATAGAGTGAGTGTGAAGAACGTTGGAAAGGTCTAAAGAACCATATCATTTAGTATAAATTTAAAGGTTCTTCAACCTCATCTCAATTACAAACTAGGTTCTTTGGGGCATCTAAGGCCTGAAGGTTGGAGAAGCTGGCTTGTGGCCCAGCCTGATCTCCTAGTGAAAACGTCCACATTTGGTCACATGACTCACTGCTATGTTCAGAGGAAACACGACCTCTAGCAACGAAGAAAAGACTACAGGAGACATCAACCCACATCTTAATCTACACCTGAACCTAACATCAACCCACATCTTAATCTACACCTGAACCTAACATCAACCCACATCTTAATCTACATCTTAACCTAACATCAACCCACATCTTAATCTACACCTAAACCTAACATTAACCCACATCTTAATCTACACCTGAACCCAACATTAACCCACATCTTAATCTACGTCTGAACCCAACATTAACCCACATCTTAATCTACATCTGAACCTAACATCAACCCACATCTTAATCTACACCTAAACCTAACATCAACCCACATCTTAATCTACACCTAAACCTAACATCAACCCACATCTTAATCTACACCTAAACCTAACATCAACCCACATCTTAATCTACATCTGAACCTAACATTAACCCACATCTTAATCTACATCTGAACCCAACATTAACCCACATCTTAATCTACACCTAAACCTAACATTAACCCACATCTTAATCTACATCTGAACCCAACAATAACCCACATCTTAATCTACATCTGAACCTAACATTAACCCACATCTTAATCTACATCTGAACCTAACATTAACCCACATCTTAATCTACACCTAAACCTAACATCAACCCACATCTTAATCAACACCTTAACCTAACATCAACCCACATTTTAATCTACACCTAAAACCTTAATGCAAACCTTAGCCTAAATCTAAATCTAATCCAAGCTCAATCTTAACCTACACCTTAATCTACACCTAAATCTAATAGCCCACATCTAAACCTGATCCAAGCTCAAGCTCAACTTACACCTAAACCAAATATTAACCTACACCTTAATCTACACCTAAACCTAATATTAAACCACATCTTAATCTACACTTAAACCTAATCTAAATATTCCTTCTTAACCTACACCTTAACTGCAGAGGAAAAATCTTTTTTAGAAACTCCAAAGGTTCATAAACAGCAGGACTTTCTCCAAAATCATCTAAACCCAATCCAAGCTCATTCTTAACCTTCACCTTAATCCACACCTAAACCTAATAGCCCACATCTAAACCTGATCCAAGCTCAAGCTTAACCTACTCCTAAACCTAATATTAACCTACATTCTCTGAGCCTACATCTTAATCTACACCTAAACCAAATCTTAACCCTGATGCTTAACCTACACCTTAACTGCAGTGAAATGAAGAATACTTACTGTTTCTCCACTAATGCTGGTTTATACATTTCTTTTTTAGAAGCTCCAAAAGTTCATAAACAGCAGAACCTCCTCCAACATCATCTCTCAGCACTGTTTTCTTTATCCTTCTTCGAGTACACAGCAGACAGGTTATGTGTGTGTTTTTGTGTGTTTTGCTCAACAGTGCCACCAGTGGATGGGTGGAAAAAAAACAATTAAATGGGTCATATATTTTTGGACTGGAACAATCAACCAATATGGATGTTTCTATGTGATCATGTTGTGTGACTGGATCGATCTCCTGAACCAATAGGATGTGACTTCCTTACTTCTTCCTTTCTTTATGGAACAAAAAGTTGTTCTACTATGGCACTGCTAGAAAAAAACAAACATTTGAAGCACCTTTATTATTAAGAGTATGTAGTACATATGTACATATTTCCAAAGTAAAGAACAATAAATTACTAAATGTGTTTATAAAGATATGGTTTAAAAGAAAGAACACCACCTTTTAAACAGATCTAACCACAAAGCAATGTATTATCGCTTGACTTTGATGAAAAACCTTAAGTGGATCCAACCTGCTGCTTAAGAATGTAAACTACTTTGTAATAACTAAATATGTAATTACATGGATTTTATCGCAGCACCACAACCAACAATAACTCCAGATTCTTAAGAGTTAATCAATACTGCATCACTGCTGCTTTGCCTTTTAGAGGGTGTACAGGTCCTTGTTTGCCCAAAGGCATAAACACAACGAAGAGGAGCTAGCAGTCAATAATGCGTGAAAGACTTTGTGCAGTAGATTGATGAAATCAGCTCAGAAGAGAACACCGCCTGACAGTCTGTTTTAGCGTCTGATTGGCTGGCTGGCTGGCGGGCCCACTTACTGTGTTCTCGCTGCCAGTCTTGGGGTACAATTGTCTTTCCTTTGCTATTCATTCCACTCAGGTTAATTCAGCATCATTTCCTGCAGCCATTAAGAATACCAGGTCAAGAGTGCTGATCCTGGAACAGGGCCCAGCTGGTCTTTTACAGCCTCCTTTGTTTTCCACTTGCAGGCAGAAAGACATTCACCCTCCTAGAAAGCATGAGGAAGAACCACTGACAGGAACCAAGACTGCCCTGAGAAGAACCCCTGAAAGTGCATTCCAGGTGCACTTGCAGGCAAAAGGAAGAACCCCACCCCCAAAGAGCATGAGGAAGGACCACTTAGATGACCAAGACCCCCAAGAAGAACCACTGGGAAATTGTCCTTCCTTTTCTAATCATTTCACTCAGGTTGATTCAACATAATATCCTGCAGCTTTTAAGAATTCCAGGTCAAGAGCACTGATCCTGGAACAGGTCGCAGCTGGTCTTTAACAGCCCCCTTTGTTTTCCACTTGTGGGCAGAAAGACCTGCCCCCAAGAAAGCATGAGGAAGAACTGCTGAGAAGGACCAAGACTCAAATTTTAAGTCTTAAGAGCATGAGGAAGATGCACTTAGAGGACTCCCCTGAGAAGAACCCCAGAAAGTACATTCCAGGTTGCACTTGCAGGCAAAAAGAAGAACCCCACCCCAAAGAGCATGAGGAAGAACCACTGAGAAGAACCAAGACTGGAAATGAGAAACTCAAACCCACTTGGAGGAAGCAAGAGTTTCAAGAGTAAAGTATTTAATAGCATGAGAAAGAACTGCCTAGATGAACCAAGACTCAAAAAAGCCCCCCCCCCCCCCCCCCCCCAAAGACAGGTCAAGAGCACTGATCCTAGAACAGGTAGACTTGGTCTGTCAGTGGTTCTACACTTGCAGGCAGAAACAACAGAAGCCCATGCCCAAACAATAAGAGGAAGAACTGAGAGGAACCCCTCAAAGTGCATTTCAGGTCAAGAGCATTGATCATGGAACTGGGCGCAACTGGTCTGTACCAGTCTTAGGTGTTCTGCATGAGGATGAACCACTGAGAAGAACCAAGACTGCAAAGAAGAAACTCCCTAAAACCAATAGCAAGAACCACTGAGAGGAACAAAGACTCGAAAGGAGTCGATCATTAGGAAGAACAACTTAGATGATGTAACGGTCACTTTAAGGTGGGGTACAGTGCGCATGTGCATGGAGAGTTTGGAGGAAAGCGCGGGAGAGTGTGTGCGTATGGTGAACTGGGTTGTAGCCTGGGTTCTCCAGCTGGTGTTGTCTGGGAAGTTGTGACGAGCGAAGTCGAGGTGCTCTTATTGCTCATTAAAACCGTCTCTGAAACCCCTGCAGGACGTGTTCCCTGCGTGTCTCTTAATGGAGCTAAGTATTCACCTCTCCATGAGAGCACCCACCTAACACCATACTTCCAGTCGTTACAATGAACAAAGACTAAAAAAAGACCCTGGGAAATTCCTCCCTTTGCTAATCATTTCACTCAGGTTGATTCAACATCATATCCTGCAGCTTTTAAGAATTCCAGATCAAGAGCGCTGATCCTGGAACAGGTAGCAGCTGATTTTTAACAGCCCCCTTTGTTTTCCACTTGCAGGCAGAAAGACCTGCCCCCTAGAAAGCATGAGGAAGAACTGCTGAGAAGGACCAAGACTCAAATTTTGAGTCTTAAGAGCATAAGGAAGATGCACTTAGAGGACTCCCCTGAGAAGAACCCCCGAAAGTACATTCCAGGTTGCACTTGCAGGCAAAAAGAAGAACCCCACCCCAAAGAGCTCAGTCTTAGGTGTTCTGCATGAGGATGAAACACTGAGAAGAACAAAGACTGCAAAGAAGAAACTCCCTAAAACCAATAGCAAGAACCACTGAGAGGAACGAAGACTCGAAAAAAAGAACCCCCCAAAGAGCATTACAGGTCAAGGGCACTGATCCTGAAACAGGTTGGACCAGTCAGGTCTCAGTGATTCTGCACTTGCAGGAAAAAAAAAAAAAAAACGCCCACTGTGTGGAACAACCACTAAGAGGAACCACTCAAAGAGCATTTCAGGTCAAGAGCATTGATCATGGAACTGGGCTGCAAGGAAGAAACTCCCTAAAACCAGTAGGAAGAACCACTGAGAGGAACCAAGACTCAAAAGGAGTCGAGCATTAGATGAACTTAGATGATCAGAGACTAAAAAAAAAGGACCCTGGGAAATTGTCCTTCCTTTGCTAATCATTCCACTCTGGTTGATTCAACATTATATCCTGCAGCTTTTGAGAATTCCAGGTCAAGAGCACTGATCCTGGAACAGGTCGCAGCTGGTCTTTACCGAGCTGGTCTTGGTGGTTGTGCACTCACGGGCAAAAAGAAAAGAGAAAAGACACCACAGTACGTTTTTTTTTTTTTTTTTTAAGACGGCTCATGGATGTGGCTTCTGGCGTCAATTTTCTTCAGGGCCTTTTCCATAACCAAATGTTGCACAAGTCATCTTAGCCATCCATATTAAATAAGGACGTGTTTGAGAAGGATTTTGGAAGAAGTAGGCCACACTTTGGACAAACACAGCACGCAAAGCCGTCCTGATAGCTGCCTCCGCTGGGACGGAAGAGCTTGAAAACAAACAGCTAAAAGTTTAATGGAAAGTGCATTTAAAGACAACTCCTACCGGCCGTGCTTTCAGGACCATTCTGCAAATAACATTTACTTCAAAATGGCCCAGCGATATCGCCAAGATAGTTTGACCTTGATGTACTGTTAAAGGAAAGTGTTGGAAGGAATACTCCCAGACATGCAGATCTGGTTTGTGACGCCAGTTACCTTGCTTTTACCTTCTCAGGGCAGGCTTTTCCTCCGGACCCCTCCTTTTCCTTTAGATTTGGAAGCCTAAATGAAGTTAACTTCTACTCATGCCATCATACAGCACCGCCTGGAGCACCCCATGAATCTTCTAGCCACATTTAGCTGCAATGCTTCTCCCCCAAGCTTCAATTTGAAAGTTTCTTTTTATTGTATGTGCATGTAAATAGAGTGACGGCGAACTTTTGTCAAGTTTGTAATTCCTCATTTGTCAACCACGGCTGTGGCAAAATGTGAAAACAGGAACGCTCATTAACTCATCTGTCTGAAACCCAGCGCTGACAGCCAGACAATTGCATCACATCTTGCCTCTGAAAGCCGACTCCGTGTTTTAATATGGCTGACAGATGAACGAGCTTAAAGTCATCAGCATTCGCAGCAGATGAGTCACGTCCTATCTGCACCCATCACATGTCAGAACCTTCAGCTAATGGAGAAGTGCCGAGGAAGATCATTCATTAACACGAATAGATTACTTCCCTTGTGTTTCTCAAGTGGGGGTTTTAATGCTCCTTGTGGTGATAGCCTGCACCCTCCTCCCATTCTCTCTAAAACCATGAGGAAGAACCCCTGAGAAGAATCAAAACTACTGATAGGAACCAAAGCTCAAAAGCAGAAACTGTAATTTCATGAGGTAAAACCAAGGCTCAGAATGAGAAGCTCCCTAAAACCACTAGCAGGAACCACTGAGATGAACCAAGAGATTAAAAAAACTACAAACTACTAGCACATTAAGGAACCACTGAGAGTAACCAAGCCACAAAAAAAAGAACCATCAAAAAGCATGAAGAAGAACCGCTGAGAAGAACCAAAACTTAAAAAGTGAAAATCCCTCAAATCACTCGGAGGAAACTACTTTAAAGGCAAAACTCCTTAAGGCAGCTAGAAAGAACCACTGCTCAAAATCTGAAACTCCATATGAGCAGGAAGAAGAACCACTAAGTAGACCCAGGACTCAAAAGCAAACTCTCTAAAGGCGTAAGGAAGAACCAAGACTCAAAGAAAAAGCTTGCTAAAGAGTATTAGAAAGAACAAAAACAGCGTGAGGAACCTTAAAGACTCAAAAAGAGAAACTACATAATAGCATGTGGAAAAACCACTGAGAGGAATTTCACTAGGAAGAACAAAGACTCGGAATGAGAAGCTCCCTAAAAACACTAGTAGGAACCACTGAGATGAACCTACTACTTAATAGCACATGAAAGATCCACTGAGAGTAACCAAGCCACAAAAGAAGAACCCCAAAAGAACATTGAGAAGTACCAAGACTTAAAAGAAAAGAAAATCCCTCAAATCACTTGGAGGAAACCAGTTTACAGAATCTAAAACTACAAATAAGCAGGAAGAAGAACCACTAAGTAGATCCAAGATTTAAAGGCAAACTCTCTAAAGGCATAAGGAAGAACCACTGAGAAGACCCAAGACTCAAAGAAAAAGCTTGCTTAAGAGTATTAGAAAAAACACTGTGAGGAACCAAAAGACACTCAAAAAGAGAAACTACATAATAGAAGAAAGAACCACTGAGATGGATATGAGAGAACCAAGACTCAGAATGAGAAGCTCCCTAAAACCACTAGTAGGAACCACTGAGATGAACCAAGAGATTGAAAAACTACATAATAGCACATTGAAAGAACCACTGAGAGTAACCAAGCCACAAAAGAAGAACCCAAAAGGGGAATATCTCTACAAACATTAGGAAGAACTGCTGAGAAGAACCCAGACTCAAAGGAATAGCTCTCTTAGGAGCATGAGAAAAAAACAGTAAGAGGAACCTTAAAGACTCAAAAGGAGAAACAACATAATAGCACATGAAAGAACCACTGAGATGAACCAATCGATAAAAGAAGAACCCCCAAAGAGCGTGAAGAAGAACCGCTGAGAAGAACCAAGACTTAAAAATAAAAATGCTGGTGACATGGTTACATGCTCTTTAGTGGATCAATTTAATCTGAGGATGGCCCGAACTCTTTCCCTCCCCTGCCCATTATTTGTTCTCCTCCTCTGATATTGACAGACTACAGGAATGAGTGTTCAATCAATTCAGAGTTGTTTCGCTGAGAGAAAATGGCCTTATGCCAGGTGCTTTGGATGTTCGTCCTGCATTATTGAGCGGCTCATCCGGAGTTGATATTGCATTGATTTGGGATGCAAAGTTTTACCGCACTCTCGAACAGCACAGTTGCGTAAGAGCTACTTTGTGGTGTGTTTGATAGTTGGTTAGCTACATCTAACAGCATGATCCCAATAGAGGTATACATTTCATGGCAGCCATATAGCCAGTTCCAACAGTACTCTTCTGCTTGACTGTGATGCTGCATTAATTCTTGCTAATCTGAGAGCCAGTTTAGGTTGAATTCAAATATGGCTAAAACTGTAACTGTCTATATTTCCATCATATCCATTTTATCATGGATATCAATATAGTTTAAACATGAATGTGAAATAAACAGTAAAAGGTCCAAACCTTTAATGCAAACGCTCTTAAACCACTAAGAAGAATTACTGAGAGGAACCAAGACTCAAAAGGAAAAACTCACCACAACCACTAGGATTAACACCCCCCCCCCCCAACCAAGTCTTAATGGGGGAACTTCATAGGAACATAGAAAGGAACTACTGAGAGGAACCAACTCATTTTATAACACAGACATTTTATAAGAGCATGAGGAAGAACCATTGAGGGAAACCAAGACTCAAAAGAAAAAACTCCAAAAGAACCATAGCCCAAAAGGAGAAACTCTCTAGTATAGCATGAGAGAGAACCACTTAGGGGAACCATTACCCAAAAGGAGAAACTTCATAATAGCCAGAAGAACAACTAAGAAGAACCATGACCCAAAAGGAGAAACTCTCCAGTATAGCATGAGGAAGAACCACTGAGGGGAACCATGACCCAAAAGAATGAACTCCATTATAACACAAAGAAGAAACTCTGAGAGGAACCAAGTCTCTCTATAACATCATGAGGAAGAACTACTGAAAGGAGGCAAAACTTAAAAGCAGAAGCTCCCTGTGAATATGAGAAACAATCACTAAGATTAACCCCAAATCAAGAGGAGAAATTCCACGATAGCACAAGGAAGAACAACGCCTCAAAAGGAGAAACTCTCCAGGAGCATTAGGGAAATCCACTGAGAAGAATCAAGACTCAAAAGGAGAAAGTCCATAATGAAATAAATAGCCACTAAAAAGAACCATGACCCAACAGGAGAAACTATAAAATAGCTTGAGAAAGAACCACTGAAGGGAACCAAGACTCAAAAGGAGAAACTCCAAAATAGCCAGAAGAACCACTAAGAAGAACCATGACCCAAAAGAATGAACTCTCCATAATAACACAAAGAAGAAACTCTGAGAGTGTTTTTTTTTTTTTTGGTTTTCACCCAAAAGGTGAAACTCTCCAGTATAGCATGAGAGAGAACCACTGAGGGGAACCATGACCCAAATGGAGAAACGTTCTATAATAGCATGAGGAAGAACCACTAAGAAGAACCATGACCCAAAAGAATGAACTCTCCATAATACCACAAAGAAGAAACTCTGAGAGGAACCAAGACTCTCTATAATAGCATGAAGGAGAACTTAAAAGCAGAAGCTCCCTAAGAGTACATGGACAAACCACAAATCAAACAAGAACCAAGTTTTAGAAGAAGCCTTGATCTTCCTCTGAGATGGGTAACTTTACTACAGTGACCCAAAAGCCAGGACTGGTCTGTGATCAGCGGCCTTGGTCAACATTTTCCTAGTTGAATTTTTTTGGGCCCTATGACTGATGAAGACATGGCACAGGTGTAATGGAGTGTGTGTATAACTATACAGCTGAACAGATACAGGCAATGATATGCCCCTTTAAGACATAAGCAATCAATATCTTTGAGACCAAAAACACTTTAAAGGACACTAACTTCCCTAGGAGAAGCGAATGATCTATGAAGGTGTCATGGCATGGCGTAAAAATTAAAAGCTGGAAAATTAATTCTCTACAAAAACAATCAAACCACGTCTGTACAGGAGGGGGAAAAATCATAGAATATGAGTGCTGATCTAAAGTCCATTTCCTGCTACATTTGTTCTGAACTGAGCCACAAAACTGATCTGAAATCAGTGCTTCAGTCTGGCATGTGCTAAGAATACCGAACTAGCACTGGATAATGAAACGGCAGAGGCAAAAATAATTAATTATGGTAACATCGTTTGCCCTTCTCCACTAATAATGCCCACATAAATGAGTTTTCCTTCATCCGGCTCGCTCTTTGTGTACTCGTGTTCTCTTTGACTTTCCCCTCCATGCCAAAGATAAAGGCGAGACCCTTTTTGTTGAGCTCCTGCATCACGAGCCTGTGAGTAGGCCCCTAAATTTGTTGAACTCATCGTTTCAATTTAAATGCAAATCCGGACTTTTCCCCCCTTGTTCAAACACCTTTGTAGCGATGTGGACAATAGTATAAAACAAAGCCTGACCACAAAGTAGCATTCATTAGCTGAAAGCAAGTTCACTCGCACCCAATTGTTTTCTAGCCTCGGCAGCGAGGAGAATTTTTTTTTTTTGTCATCAGTATCTGGAACATCAAAAGAATCAATATCCAGCTTTTCAGAGACAGCCACTGCCTGTGTGTGCTCTTTTCTATACAGCTAGTATCATACATTTTTGCATCTTGGTGGTTCATTCCTCGAAAGTAAAACCACAGGGAAAAACCAATGATTTGAAGCATTACTCAAAAGCAGAAACTCCATTAGATCATGAGAAAGAACCACTGTGAGCAGCCTTGACTTAAAAGTACAACCTCCAAAAAAACAAGATTATAAAGGAGACATTTCATATGAGCATGCGAAAGAACCACTGAGAGGAACCAAGACCATTGTTCAAACCTTTGTAGTGACGTGGACAATAGTATAAAACAAGGCCTGACCACAAAGTACCATTTGAACCAGCGAGGAACCAAGAATCAAAAGGAGAAAGTCTCCAAGATCACAAGGAACAACCACTGAGTCAAATCAAGACTCAAAAGGAGACACTCCATTAGATCATGAGAAAGAACCACAGAGAGGAACCAAGCCTCAAAAGTACAATCTCCAAAAAAACTAAAAAAAACTATCAAGGAGACCCTCCATATAAGCATGCGAATGAACCCCTGAGAGGAACCAAGACCATTTTCGCCGTTGTACAAACCTTTGTAGCGACGTGGACAACAGTATAAAACAAAGCCTGACCACAAAGTAGCATTAGAACCAGAGAGGAACCAAGATTCAAAAGGAGAAAGTCTTTAAAAGCATGATGAAGAACCACAGAGAGGAACCAAGACTCAAAAGTACAGTCTCCAAAGAAACAAGGCTAAAAATTAGATACTTCATATGAGCATGAGAAAGAACTACTGAGAGAAACCAAGACTAAAATGAGACCCTCCTTATGAGCATGAGAAAGAAACCCTGCGAGTAATCAAGACAAGTTTCGCCCTTGTTCAAACGCCCTTGTAGCAACGTTGACAATAGTATAAAACAAAGCCTAACCATAAAGTAGCATTAGAATCAGCAAGGATTCAAAAGGAGAAAGTCCTTAAGAGCATGAAGAAGAACCACTGAGAGGAACCAAGACTAAAAGGAGACCCTCCATATGAGCATGAGAAAGAACCACTGAGAGGAACCAAGACTAAAAGGAGACCCTCCATATAAGCATGAGAAAGAACAACTGAGAAGAACCAAGACCACTTTCGCCCTTGTTTAAACCTTTGTAGCAACGTGGACAATAGTATAAAACAAAGCATGACCCCAAAGTAGCATTAGAACCAGAGAGGAACCAAGATTCAATAGGAGAATCTTCTTAAGAGCATGAGTAATGACCACTAATATTAACTAAGACTTCACAGCAGAAACCCTCTAAATCACCAGGCAGAACCACCAAGGGGGACCAAGACTCAAACAGAGAATGCCCAAAAGAGCAAGAAAAAAAGCCAAGGAAAGTAATCAAGAATCAAAAAGATAAAAGTATGAGGAACAACCACAGAGAGAAACCAGGACTAAACAGCCAGGCGTTTGCTATGCAGTTGCTATGGTTTTTAAAAAGATCCTCTTTTATTCAAGAAGCTGAAATGAATATTGATGCAATTGTGAAGAATGTCTGTGCAGCTTACTTACAATCACTGACAACTGTACTGTTGCACTGCCCTACTGCCAAGGGCCTTTCTGGGAGTCATGGGCAGGCTGGTTTCAGTCTATATTAGAGAATCAAGAAGAATTTCATCAGAGGTCTTGGTCACTACAGAACCACAGATCCACAGATAGATTGTACTATGGGCCATAGTGTGATTTCCCTACCACACAGACACCCCCCTGCACTGTGGGCCCTTGTGAGATTACCCCACCACATAACCCCCACTACACTATGTGCCCTTGTGAGATTACCTCACAACTGACTTAGTTTGCAGTACATGCCCTTGTGAGCTTAACCCACCACATAACCCCCCTTGCAGTTGGGCCCTTGTGAGATTACCCCACCACATAACCCTCCTTGCAGTTGGGCCTTTGTGAGATTACCCCACCACATAACCCCCCTTGCAGTTGGGCCCTTGTGAGATTACCCCACAACCGACCCCATTTGCTGTACAGCCCCTATTGAGATTACCCCACCACATACCCCCGCTTGCAGTACAGTCCCTTGTGAGATTACCCCACCACATAACCCCCCACCCCCTCGCACTTTGGACCTTACTCCACCACATAACTCCCCTTGCTGTTGGGCCCTTGTGCGATTACCCCACAACCGACTCAGCTTGCAGTACAAGCCCTTGTGAGATTACCCCACCACATAACCCCCCCTGCACTCTGGGCCATGACGCGATTACCCCATCCCACCTCCCCAGTAGTTACACCCATGGTCGTATCATATGCTCTCTTCACATTCAACCACAATTGAAAGTGTTTCTCATTCAGGCCTAAATTGAATTTGGAAAAAAGAAAATCCACACAGCTCCACGATGACTCAGTTTGGGAAAAATTGCTTTTGACAAAGGCGAACAGATCAATAGTCATTATACAGACAATACTTCATTTGAAAATGAATTCGCTCGATTGAGCTCCCGTGAGGATGACACGCCGCACAAAGACGCACGAGAAGAACAATGTGGTGAAATGATTAAAAAATCAGGCTGAAAACAAATGAATTAGGAGCTCGAGTTGTCTCTTTAAGAGAAGAAATGAAAACGAGAGCGACTGAAACTTGTCTTTCTGAATAAATCACGGCATCTTTGAGGGTATTTCTCATCGACTTCTCCATGACAAAAGGGTCTTGGCTGCTTTTCTCAGGCTTTACTGTTTGCTGCATTGGCACAAAGCAAGCTGGCCGATTGCAGTCTGTATTTATTTGATTATTTATTTGCCGTTGAGGAGCCAGCATTGTGAAATTGCTTCTTCTCCAGGGAGCCGTTCAATCACAGCCAACTTAGACCCACAACAAGCTCCACTCCACGCTGGGAGAGGAGTAATGCATGGACATGTTCGTTTGCTTTGGAGGCGGACAGCCAAAGAGAAATGGTGGCGTGCGGAGAGAAAGGAATGATATCTCTGAGTTATAGGCCCTCCGATGACTTGATTAACCTGGAAAGGACAAAGTGGACTTTTTTCGTGCTGCAGGCTGGTGTGGATGGTGGGGGTGTGGATGGTGGGGGGTGTGTTGGGGTGGGGTGGGTGTGTAAAACAGGAGAGAAGCCTTCCAGCACTCATAAAACACAACAAACGAGGTATTAATTCAGCTCCCATTTACATAAAGCATGTCCCTAACTAAGAAAGACGAATAAACAACCTAATAAAAATCATTACATGCCCACCATAATTACACCTTCAAGGCTCTGCGCTATTGAAGTTCAGATATGTACTTTTTTTCATACTGAACTTTTTAACAATTTTAACAATTCAACGGTTTAAAAGCCCCTGTCTGTGGCTTTTAAATATGTAGAAGCGGATTTTTATACTAGAAGATATGCAACAGAATACGCATTTACCAATGTTATATTCAATATATATATATATACATTGCAGTTAAATGCTCTAAAAATCCTGACCTGCAGTCAGATTTGGTGGTTTTCAGTAGTGTCAAAATGGCAAAGTAAACAACCCCCTTGTCAGTAGCGTCTTGGTGTTGTAAAATATGCCAGCTGACTGTTCAGACATGCTCAGATCTTGGAGCCAGTGGTATTTTTATTATTCGTCTAGACATTTTTTGCATGTTTGAATAAAGTCGTAACAGAATTCACTGGATCTGACTGATATAAAATGTATTAGAGAGTATATTTATGCGTGTGTATATGTATAGTATAAGTTAATGTGTAAATATGAAGTATTTCTATATGTAAATATGTATTATTTTTTGTACTACTACAAGGGACGATGCACCTTTACACCTGTGTAATGTTACGTGACAATAAAAGTAATTTGATTTGATTTTGATTTGATTTCAAATATGACTGACGACTGACGTCAGCATGTTGTCAGTTTGGCGGGGTCGCCTTTCCAAGAAAAAAATGGAACAAAAAAAAGATCGATTTGTTTGCACTAAATTGCTGATATTACATCATAACTACCAGCCGTACCAACTTAAAGCTCAGACTGTGAGAAGAGTGCCAGTTCTCCAAATGAACTCGCAAGCTCGTCCTGCAACAGCTATGTCATCACCCACAGATATAATCGGCCCCATGGTCTCCCACCGCTAATTTTGACTTCAGTTTTTTTTTTCAGTTCCCTTTCTTCTTCTATTGTTTAATGGGTGAATATAACTTCTAGCCTCAACTTCCTCTAATTGGTCTGAAAGTCTAATCCATCAGTTTGATCTAGACCACCTCCTTTGTCTGACCAAATGTTGATCCTTTGGTCCAGACTATGGTCTGAGGCACATTTCACACCAAACTGAAAAGTTCAAGGGTCCAGACCAGATCTTCACGTCTGCACGACTCTCCCACGTCAAACATGTTGGCTACATGAACCAACCTGATAACTGCTGTTCAGTTAACATTTAATCTAAATGCCAGACCTTGACATGCACCAATATAAAACAATCAACATTACCTGCTTCATCTGAGAGTGCTCTTCTTCTGCATACGGGGTTCTAAAGGTTTTGTTTAGAACTACAGATTACCATCACCTCCGTAGACGAGCAGAAAATCATGGGAATAGTGGTGAAATAATGTCATTCCCCAAAGCTGACACTGTCAAGGAATTGGGTCTTACTGCTAGCTCTCTCTCTCTCTGCCTTTCTGTCTGCCTCAGACAGTGCAGTCTGATCACGAAGATTATTTGAGCTGTAAAGCCATTTCTGTTTTCTCCTTGTCTTATCCTTTTTGTTTTCTCTCCTTCTTCAAAAGGAGACGCAAAATAATCGGAACATGACAAGCTCCAGAGAGATTTCTGTCTGAACTTTCGTCTCCGTTTGGAAATTCGTTTCTTCTAAGCGTGGGTACACAAACTTAGGCTCGTCTCCTGAATGAAAACACGCATACCCAAAGATTAATTTGATATTTTTGTGTGGGATCTCTCGGCCGGAAGAGTGTTCAAGTGCAACTTCTCACAGTAGACTTGAGTAGGCGGTGATGGTGATGGAAGGTGACCATCGTTTGACCTTGGTTGGCTCTTGTTCTTTGACATTGGCTTGGTGAATTTGAAATATCGTTGCTGTCCAATGAAAAAACATGTGACTTTACAGGAGAAGGCAAAAATGTGATTAACTTTCAATGACGTTAATGTAAAAAAAGGGCTCATGCCATGTGATTTAGAGCATTTCTATTGGTCTATTCATCCAGAATTATTTACAGAGTGGACAGAAGCTGCTACAGGGTTCAAACCATGGAGAAAACTAAAAAATGACAAAAATGGTAATGCATGTTTTTTATCAGACAGCAGCGATATGCAATAACTTCTCAATAATTTGATGCAGCATCAATCAGAATAGAATAGTACATCCCTAATAGTGAAGTCTGATATTTGTGACTCTTTATTTAGTACTTCTTTGGGACTAATATAAAACTGCTAACACTCCAAAATGATGTAGCAAATGCATGACTTTACTGAAAAAGGGCAGGGTAACACAAAACAGACAGGAAACACAGGGGTGCAGCAATCTAAAGGACAGAACTATAAACAAAACCTAACGTGACAAACGAAGCAGGACTGGGCAAAAATAAGAAACCAGGGAACTGGGAGGAAAACAGAGCTTGGAACAAGGAAGAAATGAACACGCCGCTGTGAAGGGAAAATCGAGGTAACTGAGCCATGCTCAGAAGGGACAAGGGGATAAGGAGAACAAGAAGCCACAGTTCCAGGTGCTGTGAATCATGAAAAATGAGGGGAAGTCCTTATTTACTTGTGGGCGGAGTCCTGGGATTGCCCCAGGGGAGAGTGTGGCAACGAGGGCCTGACAGTATGATGAAGGAATGGGTGAAAAAATCTAAAAAATTATATAAAAAAATTTATCAAATGATTGAACAGATAAATGAAGTGTTTTCTGTTTTTGTGGTGCGGTATGGTGGTTTGTGTTGATAATTGCCAAGAAAATAATAATAGTAATGGAGATAAGTTTGATTTAAACTGTTGAAAATTGTTGAAAAACTGATTTAAATCAATCATCATCTTTAAATCGGTGTTTTGATGAAACCAATAAATGGTCTAAAAGAAAGAATAAGGGTATATATATATATATATATATATATATATATATACACAGCCCTAGACATTGACAAACATAACAATCTGAGACACTTTCACAAGAACAAAACTGTGATGGCTAGACGACTGGGTCAGGACATTTTCAAAATATCAGACAGGTCTTGTCAGTTTTTTCTGGTATCCCGTGGTCACCACTTACCCACAGTGGTTCACGAAAGGATGGCCAGTGGCCGGCGTCAATCATGGCATCAGGGCACCTAAAGGAGCTCCCACCTCACGACTTACAAGTCTTAAAGGATCTGCTGCTAACGTCCTGGTGCCAGATTCCACAGGACACCTTCAGACGTCTTGTGTCCATGCCATGAATGATTAGATCTATTCATTATAACACACACACACACACACACACACACATTATATATATATATATATATATATATATATATATATATATATATATATATATATATATAAACCAGCATTAACATACTATATGTCTACAATATATGGACAAATGTATTTGGACACCTGTACATTCACTGCTTCTTCCAGAATCAAGGATATTACATTAAATTTGATCCTGCTTCTGTTGGAGTAACTGTCTCGGTTGTCCAGGGAAGAAAGCTTTCTACTAAATTTTCCTCTAAAGCATTGCTGTGAAGATCTGATTGCATTGAACGACAAGAGCATTAGTTGGTTAGATTAACCCCCCCAAATCATCCCAACAGTTTTAAATGGAGTCGCATCGTCATTCCAGAGAACACAGTTCTTCCACTGCTCCACAGCTCAATGCTGGGGGGCTTTACACCACTCCAGCCCACACCTGGCATTAGGCAGCATGGTGCCAATAGGTTCATGTTTATCTGAACATCTGTGCCAGCAATGGGTGAATCTCAATGTTGCTGAATGCATTCATTAGAAGAGGTGTCCACAAACATTTGGACATATGGTGCACATATGGACATACTGCTTCTACTCGAGCAGAAGTACAAGCATTAGCATTTGACAATGCTTAAGTAAATGGAACTGTAGTAAACAGAGCTGCTTGCTGCCCACCTGCGTCCAGTGCCGCGAGAAAGCCCCTTGGAGTCATTGTGTTGCAAAGCATGCTCCTGCATTGTGTGTGTTTCATTAATTATATATGGTGCGTCTTTAAGATGCCATGTACGATTGAGCAGAGCCATGGGTAATGACAGCTGAGGTCACTGTATCGACTGCTGAATCTGTCCCAGCATGCATCGAGATTCCCTCAGGCAAATCCCCCTGGGCATCTTAAGGTTATTCTGATTGATCTGTTTGGTCATTAGCTGTTTTGTGGTCACTTTTCTTCAGACACAGGGTAAAGGAAAATAGGCGTGTGTGGAAAATTCGGTGGTGTGGGAGTTTCAAGCTTTCATGGGCTCTTTTTTTAGCACCTGTGAACGCGTACAGACATAAGGCATCGGCAGTGAATGTATCACAACCCATCGTCACATGGTTTTCCGATTTCTGTGGTTGGATTTATTTGTTTCAAAAGCAGGACTGCTCACAGATGCTCATCACCGCTTTTCAAGCCGGCGGGAGGGAAAATGCATTATTGCATCATTTGCAATTGCTGATGCTGTCACTCACCACTTGCTGGTCATGTATAACACGGGTTTTGAAACCAGGTAGTGGAGAAGCTTAAAAATAGGAGGTGGTACATTAGGATCTTATCTCATCCACAGTGGTTTCATCTGTGAAGGGGTGGGATCTACATATTAGGCAGCAAGTGAACGGTCAGTTCTTGAAGGTGATGTGTTGTTCAAAGCAGGAGAAATTAGCTTAAGCATAAGGATCTGAGACACTTTGACAAGAACCAAGGGTTTTGCTAGAACATCTCCAGAACATCAGGCAGGTGTAGTAGTGGGCTTTATCTGGTATGTAGGGTCCAAGAAAGGAGCACCGGTGAACCATCTGTAGAGGTCCACAACACCAGGTGCCACAGGACGTCTTCAGAGGTCATGTGGAGTCCATGCCTCGAATGGTTAGATCTGTTGTGTTGGCACAAGTGTGGTACTAATGTTGTGGCCGATCAGTGGATATAACGGATATAATTAATGAGATATTTGTATGCAAGTAGTTGGGAAGCAGACAGGGGTGAGTAAGTGAATGTTTGAAACCAGCCACTGAAAGGTTTGCTTACTACTAGACAGTGGTGCGTAACTAGACGTTTGAAAATAGTCAGAAAATAACTACACTATATGGACAAAAGTATTGGGACACCTGCTTATTTATTATTTCCACTGAAATAATTGGTATTAAAATGAGCGTATCCTGCTTTTGTCGCAGTAACTGTCCAGGGAAGGCTTTCTACTAGATTTAGGAGGAGCATTGCAGTGAGGATTTGATTGCAGTTAGCAACAAGAGCATTAGTGAGGTCAGAATGCTGGATGATTACCACCCCACTTCATCCCCAACTCATCCCAAAAGTATTGGATGGAGCACCATCCATTATTCCAGAGGACACAGTAGTTCCACTGATCCACAGCTCAATGCCAGGGGGCTTTATACCCCTCTACTAGCCCACGCCTGGCTTTAGGCAGCATGGTGCCAAATTGTTCATGTTCATTCACTCGCTCTCTGGTTGCATCCTCGACTCCTGCTAGGCGACCCTCTTCAACGTCGCGTCTTCAGGTTTGGTCGTCCTAGCCATTTATGGTTCAGCGGCTGGTTCCCCAGCTCTCTTCCCCCAGTTTTGAGTAGTCTCTGCGCGTCCTTAGTTTCCCCCTTAGTCTCCCCAGGCACGGCCTGGATGTTTTGTTTGTATTTTCCCCCGTTTCCCCATCCTGCTCACCCAGTTCAGTTCCCAGAGCGAACCGGTCTCAGATGTGCTTTGTGTTCGCCCTTTTGGTTGTCAAGTTTACATTGCTTACCTATCTAAGCCATTAAGTTGCTGCTTTACTTGCTTTCGTTTGTACTGTGGATTTCTCCCTTTTTGTGTTATTAAAAGTACTTGCATTGGACCCATCTCTGCGAGTGTTCATCCCTCTGTGTCTGTCCTAACCAGCCATGACAGGAACTCTTATCCCAAATCGGAAATTCATTTGAGAGTGAAAACACAAAATCATGTCTCCATGTTGAGAACATGTACATTCACAGATGTAATTTGATGGCTTGGGTTTGACCTCTAAGCCAGAAGAGTCTGGTAAGCTCCTTAAGCTGCTGGAAATGTCATTCCCACCCTGTTTTCCTTCCTCAACTCTCTCAACATCCCTCTTTAAACTGACGCCATCGGGCAGATAGCAGGTAAACTCAGAGGAGCAGGTTCCCCTTGTTTAAAGTTGGTGGAGGAGCTATCAGTGGTCGTCCACTGGGGAAGTTCCTGGGAAGCTCTTCAATTTTATTCCTGTGAATTGGCTAGCCATTGGAGATCATTTTCTAGCTAATGCTGTGTTTCCTCCAGCTGATGGCTGTAAATTGCTCTGAGGCAGAGGTGGTTATCGCCTCTCCTCTGCCCTCACGGGACAAAAAGAGACAGTGTCGACCACTGGGGAGAGGAAAACTAACTTTCAAGTTTGACTGCACCCATTTTCACCATGCGTCAGCTACCCGTTCATATCCTGACCCTTACACAGTGCTCGATTTGACTGAATAATGAGGTCTTTAGAGAGATTACATTTTTGGGAAAATATGCAACACAAAAAATGTAAAGTCTAGACTTATGGAGGAGCTTGTTGATGGTGATGATTCTGTTGGAAGGGTCCCTTTCTTACAGAAATCGGAATATCCATTGCCTCTTTTTTGAGAAAGTGGTTGATGTAATATTTAAACATTTTCATTTATTAACACCTCCAACAGGCTGTGGTCCGTCAGTGGGCCTAAAGGGTTATTACATTTACAGTGGTGTGGAGACCACAATATTCGACACTACACTTCGCCCAAGTACTCTTGGAAGAGGTGGGTCTTCAGTCTGGGTTTGAAGACAGCGAGCAACTTCAGCAAAAAATCCTGGATGCTCATCTTCCATGGATCTTAAAGGATGGCGGGTCAAGACGAGCCATACTCGAAGCTAGAAGGGCTCTTGGTACTGATTGGCTTTTGACGGTTGAAGTGTTGAGGGGCTGGTCCAGTCTTGGCTTTGTAGGCCAACGTCAGGGTTTTGAATCTGATGCAGGCAGCAGCTACAGGAAGCCAGTGAAGAGAGAAAGCAGCAGAGGAGTTAAACATGGCTGAACTTAGAAACGTTGAAGACGACCTGGAGTCGTCTGGGTCAGTTGCAGGGGCCTGATGGTGTGCAGAGACTGAACACCTGACTGAACACCTGAGCACCTGGGTAGCCTATCTAGAGAGGAAGGGTCGAATTCTCTGGATGTTAAAAAGAAAGAAATCTGCATGACAGAGTTATATTTGCAACATGGCTTGAGAACAATAACTGATCATCCTTGACTACACCAAGGCTTTGAGCTTCTGTCGATGGAGTGACCAGTGAGTTCTCAAAGGAGATGGCAAGAATACTGCAAGGCCAGCAGTTCCTGGGATGCACAGCAGCTCTGTCTTGAGAAGTCCCTGTAGTTACTGAGTCTAAGCCTTGAGGCCCTACCTTACAGCCTGCGCAAGACACGCCGCGATGCTTATTGGCATCTTATACTCCGCCAACATCTTCCTATTTTGCGTGTGAATACATGCCGATGGGCGTGGCTAATAAAGCAGCCCATTAGGAATTTCACTGTCATACATACAGTGTGATTTACCCAGTGTGATGCCCATTCTGCCAGCAGTTTATCCTGTCAGTAACCTTGCATCCTCTTTTTGGGATCTAAAAATGCACTAAATTGAGTAAAATGTCCAGGATTTCACACTGATTTCACGTCAGTGTTTGCTTTGATGGTCACAACTGGTCTGTATGTACCTGAATCTACACGCCTCCTCTGGTCTGGAAAGTCCTGAAAACAGGAGATAGTGAGTGACCATAGCTTTAAAAAAATACCTGTAGGCTCCATGAAATATCATGCCCTTTCAGACATCAGGTAAATTGCGTCCTTTGCCTATGACAATGGCTTTACACTCTGCTACAACTGACTGGCGTGCCCGCTTATTTATGTGTCCCAGGCCGAGTTCATTCCAATCCAAGGAGGGTCATAACATTCTGCTATGACTGTGATAGTGGGCAAAGGGTGGTAGCATATCAGAAAACCACTAACTTTGCGGGATGTTCTAGAGCCATTATCCTCTATAATGAACACCTCCCATCACCTACTAATACAGTCTTACACTACACATTATGTAAGTGGTCATAATATTCTGATATGACCCCCATATGCACCCCCATTAGCTAAAGATCAATGTTTTTAGGCGTGGTAGAGCAGGAAAACCTCAAACTGAGCAGTACAGGTGGAGCACAGGACTGCAGGAGGACAACACAGAGTTAGTGCTCCACAGTGTGAGTCTAAAGGGCAAATGCTAGCTTACCTCCACGGACAAGACTGCAGTCTGCCTCTGGCTTTTGATCTATAGGCCGTGCACCCTCACCGAGTGCCTTCGTTCTTTAAGAAGAGGCACTGCTCAACTCCGTCACACCAGTGCAGACTTCTGATTGGCTGCTTTGTCGCTTAGAGACAGAGGAGAGGGGAAACTCTGCTGTCCTCTCTCAATGAGCACATGGTCAGCTGCTGTCTTGAGGAGCCCCAGATGCGTACGTTACATGACGCAGCTGTGCTGTCTCTCTGAACTTGTGCTAGTTATTTTTTCACTCTTTTAACCAGGCGTTCCTACATCTGATCCTAATCTTGCAACAAAAAAAGAATAACAAAAGGTTCTGTAGTAGAACCTTTTAAAAATTTGTTGCGGAACTGTTTTTAAGTACTATATATAACCTCTTTTGTGTAGAGTGTACTCCCACTACTGTTGCTGCTGCTGCTGCTACCACTTATACCACTTAGAAGGGTTCTCTAAAGGTCTTTTACTTAATATATAATACAGCACCATGAAACCCCCTAAACAAGACCCCTCAGATTAATATTTTGGGCTTGAATTTGTTTGGCTTCTGCTTTGTGGTCTGATAGGCAGAGCCAGGAATGATAGGTGAAAAGGTTAAAGGGGAGGTGAAGGTAGATATGGAAATTTTAGGACGTTAGATTAGGGAGGAGTGGCTCCAGACATGTTCATCCTCCCAAAATTCAGTCATTTCATAACTCCACTGATACGACCACTACTACTACTGCTGCTGCTGCTGCTGCTACCACTTATACTACTACTACTATTACTACTACTTCCACGCTTAAAAAAGAAGGGTTCTCCAAAGGTCTTTTACTTAATATATAATACAGCGCCATGAAACCCCCTAAACAAGACCCCTCAGAGGAATATTTTGGGCTTGAGTTTGTTTGGCTTTTGCTTTGTGGTCTGAAGCCAAGTCCTCCCTCTGATAGGCAGAGCCAGGAATGATAGGTGAAAGGGTTAAAGGGGAGGTGAAGGTAGAGATGGAAATTGTTTTAACATAACTCATAACTCCACTGATACGACCACTAATACTATTACTATCACTACTGCCAATACTACTACTAATACTACCACTACTACTATCACTAATACTACCAATACCAAGAATAAGTAATTAAGACTAATACTGCTAATAAGACTACTAATACTACCACTATTAATGCTAATACAACTACTACCACTACTACTAGTACTACTATTACAACTACCACCATCACTAGGACTAATACTAATGCAAATAGTAGGACTATTACTAATGTACTAATACTACCACTAATTTTAGTATTAATATTTATACTAATACTACTAATACTTTCACTACTAATGCTAATACTACCACTAATTCTAATCTTAATACTAATATCTATACTAATACTACCAATACTGCCACTACTAATGCTAATACTACCACTAATTCTAATCTTAATACTAATATCTATACTAATACTACCAATACTGCCACTACTAATGCTAATACTACCACTAATTCTAATCTTAATACTAATATGTATACTAATACTACCAATACTGACACTACTAATGCTAATACTACCACTAATTCTAATCTTGATACTAATATCTATACTAATACTACCAATACTGCCTCTACTAATGCTAATACTATTACAACTACTAATATACTAGGGGTCAGTTTCCCAGACAGTACGTTAAGCCTAGTCCCGGACTACCTTGTCCTTTCAGGACTAGGCTAAATCCCTGTCTGGAAAACCAACCCTGTGTCCAAATGTTTATGGACACAGCATCTAATGAATGCATTCAGCTACTTTAAGTTACTATCCGTCGTTGACACAACAGATGTGTAAATACACACACACTGCTTGTCTAGTCCCTGTAGATAAGTACCACCAATGGAATAGGACTCTCTGGAACATCCATACAGTGTATTAACGCTACCGCTGTATTATTCATCCTAGCATTAATAATAGTAATATTAATACTATCGCATATACTGTCACATTGACTACTAACACCACATGATATTGGACAGTTTAAGCTTCTTAAAACTTCTACAGTATAAAACACTGACTGAAACAGGCCGGTTTTGCCAATCCTCACCAGTTTGTCAAGGGCAGAAATAGTCATTAGATTACAAACTGCATCACATCTGACTCAGATTCGACGCCGCGGAAAAATCCGCTCACCCAAGTGCATAATAAGTGAATAATGCCACGGACGTCTCAGTCTCACATTCCATGACCTTCTCCCTCAATATTGTTTTGTTGTCTTTATGGAAATAACCCAATTGCCAAAGATCCCCCTCTAGAGTCGCGAATGAAACCAGACAGACAAAAACACCTGCCCTGTGTTTGCCTGGTCCGATGTCATGGGAGGTCTGCGGCACTTCCCCCCGCTTCCCTGTGTGTTTTATTTAACTACAACCTCCTCATTTGCTCCCTTCCATACGGAGAGAGACACCCTGCTAGCTCAGATTGGGCTGTGTTTGAGTGACAGGCCATGGCAAACCCAGGGTTGAGCCGCTCCAGCAGGGAATCAGGGAGGGTGGGAAGAGGGGGAGATGGAAGGCAGGGGTTGAGGGGGCAGCACGCAAACTCTGGACTAGAGAGAGAGAGAGAGAGAGAGAGACAGAGAACAAGCTTCAAACAGCATCAGACTCCTGTGACAGGCCTTGTGTTTAATGCAGGAGTTAATGTATGCTGGGCATGGTCTAACTATTGTGCGTGACCTGCATGCTGTCCAGAGATATATGTCAGATAAAGAGAGAGAGAGAAAGGAAGAAAGAGTGAGATAGAGACCCTACACGGCGCCCAGCCTGCTTCATGCAAGGGATAATCCTAAAGGCAGGTGCTGAGGGACTGATTTTCCCAGTCCTGCTTGTGTTTGTTTCATTTCAGGGTCAAAATGTCCGTGAATTGAACGGAAATTAAACATCCACGGCAAAACCGTACCCGTTTCTGCAGTCCCGCTATGAATCGTCCGCTTTTCGGCCTTCAGAAGCTGTCCTTCTAGTCCTATTCCCACTTGACATGGACTGACCAGTCACTGTAGCGGTTGCTCCATTGTTAAACCGATGCTAGAAATGAAGTGGCTTGTACGCACCAGTAACTTCTATTAGTCCAATATGTTGACATTCAAGGGGAGAGAGATGATAATGGAAAGCATGAAAGTGAAAATAAATTGAAGCAGCTGGAGGTCCATCCCTCATCAGCACTCATGAAACGGGTCGTTTCCAAGTATGCAAGGGAGCAAAAAAAAACAAAAAAACAAAAAAGTAAACACTCGAAGGCCATCAGGGTATTAAAGATGCTTCTGTTTAATTCGCAGCTGGAGGGCCGCTGCCATTCTGATCTGGTGGCACTTTGAAGATGGCCTGGTGTAACCGATACTTCGCAGTCGGATAACTACTTAAAGGCAGAAAGCCGTATATGAGGATGTTGTTGATAATGGACTTGTCCCGTCCATGCTCTGCCCACTGTTCCATGGTTGGACAAAGCTTTAGAGGACATTAGGAAACAGCTACATGAAATTACTCTGGAGTTTAGGGCGCTTTTACACTTGTCCCGAATTGCCAGGACTGCACCCAGGGGCTCGTTCGGAGGGGAGGAGCTCATTATAACTGGTTTGCTTTTACACTGATGAATTCCATACGAACCGTCAATCAAATTGCGCAATTTCGAACCTCTCATTTTTTGCATTTTTGCAGAATAGTAGGACCTAAGTTCAGCTGTTCGTTGCTTTAGCTAATTTTCCTTGGGTTCAAACACTCAAAAGAACAGTCATGGCATTTCTCAGTGTAGGAACACCTGTGAATATTAGGAACTAGGAACAGGTGTTCTCACTGGAGAAGGTTTTTTAGCCATGCAGGTGATAAGTGGAGCATTCCTAATGCTAGAGGGAGTTACAAACGGGAGGTTAATTGGCAGTATCAAATTGGGAGAAAAAGGTTAGAATTTGATAAACATTTGATGGGTAGTGGTGTCTCAGCGGTTAGAGAGCTGGGATATCGATAACAGGGTTGTGGGTTCGATTCCCGGGCTCGGCAAGCTGCCACTGTTGGGCCCTTGAGCAAGGCCCTTTACCCTCTCTGCTCCCCAGGCGCTGGGGTTGGCTGCCCACTGCTCTGGGTGTGTGTGTACTCACTGCCCCCAGATCAGTAGTGTGTGTGTGTTCACTACCATAGATGGGTTAAATGCGGAGGACACATTTCACTGTACAGTGACAAATACGTGCACCTTTACCTTTAAAAACCAAGCAAAATGATCTGTCAGTAAAATAAGACATTTTAAATTTATAAAATAAAACTATACTATATATAACAGTATACTATATATGTATATATATATATATATATATAATGTATACTATATATACTATACTATATATACTGTTATACTGATAATATATATATATATATATTGTTATATTATAAATATAACAATATATACTTAAAACAAGTAAAAATTTATCTACTAATAAGCTGAACAATCTTATAATATTCTTCCAACCATGTAAAAATGAGAAATATCAGCTATTTAGACTAGATTTAAGAGAATTTCACTTGAGAAGCTAGCATTTTGCAGTGTAAGTCAACATTATGAAGCAACTCTAAGGGCATTTTTACACTACAGCTTTTTTCTGGACCCAGATCTGCTTGTTCCGTGAGTTTGGTACATTTGGTTACTGGTTCTCTGGAGCGATGGAGCTCCATCCAGCACCTTTGGAACAAGCTGGAGTGTTGTTTATGATCCAGACTCAGTCATCCAAGATCCAAGATTGCTGAATGCAATCAAATTCTCACAGCAATGTTCTATAATCTGGTGGAAAACGCCCACTAGAGTGGGAGCAGTTGAGACTCTTTTTTAATACTCGTAATTTTGCAAGGAACAATGAATAAGCAGGTGTCTACAAACTTTTGACCAAAGAGTATCAGTTTTTTTGAATCACTTTGATCACTTGACTTTAACTGACCAGTTACCATGTATGGAGGAACATGTCTGAAGCCCCTCCTCCTCATTATCTAATGTCCAATGGGGGCGAGTGCTGGCCAGTCTCCTCCCACTTTAATACATGTATACCGATGGCACGGTCACTCGCTAAATTGTCCTTAGTGAAGTGTCATGTTCCCCAGGCCCAAGAGCTCACACCTATCTATCCCTCCATCTGTCTGTTTATCCACCCACTGACCTGTCCGTTTTTCCCATCCACCCCTCTGCGCATCTCATTTAAAACAGGGATTCATTATACTTTCCCATTTCCAATTTCAGCCTAGCCCCCACTTCACCTCCAGCAGCATAATTTGCACTAATCACAATTAACATTTGCCACAGGAAGAAGGCCCCCTCAAAAAAAAGCTGCATTACTGCCCCACCGTTTAACACCACCACCACCACCCTTCTCCTCCCCTCTTTCAGCTTATGCTGATTTCCCCTTCATTTGATTGCAAAGGTCAATCTTAATGAGGTCTTATTTCAGTTGCTTGGTAGCATGTTGTTTCAACTCCAGGTGGATTATCACACATTTTGTACACACATTATCTGCGCCGCCGCGCTATTAACTTAAATGTCATTCCCGACTCTGCCGACCTTTGGTGACCTCTGTCGAGCTTGGAGCACATTGTTTTCATGCAGAGGCCGGACCGGCTGAGCCCAGATCTGTCTTCTGCAGTTTAAAGAGCACTGCAGTGTGTGTGTGTGTGTCCACTTATGAAGTACTGTTTTCTAGTCTCTGTCTAACTACTTAACTATGGGGTGTGTGTGTGTGTGTGTGTGGGGGGGGGGGGGGGGGTCTCATAAGCTTTGTAATGCTAAAACGGTGGCTACGTCGTCCATGCCGTCTGCCACACCAGAAAACTGCCGAAATGATAACCTCTGGTGGTGCCGTCCAATCAGACTTGTCAATCTTAAAATTGAGACCATTGAAAATCCCAGCCTTCATCACATCACTAAGTATTAACTAACTCTATTGGTGGAGCTGATCATGGGGCAATCAGTAGTAACCCCTTTACTCAGCTAGGCCTATCACACACTAAGGTGTATTACTCAGTAACTACAGGGACTTCTATACAAACTGGTGGGGCTATAGAAGTGTAAGAGCAGTGTAATAACACTGTTGGCCTGCCGGCGGTCCATAGATCTATTTTCTGAGTAAACAGTGAAGCACTTTAATGTTTTTAAAGGCCTTAAATGTTAAATGTGAACCGAAGCTCAGATCTGTTCAAGCTTCACATGAACCAAAGCTTTAGCTGATTCACATCCACTGAGCTGGTAAATCGAACCAGTTAAATTAGTGGCAGAAATATTTAAGTTAGGTACAGATACTTTAAAAAGTACAAGTACCAAAGTCTTCATAATTCATTCCCTGTCACCTCTGTTCTTCAGTATAATCAAGACAAAGGACCAATCGAATGCCTAAATAGATCTTTTGGCTCTTTGGCGGTGATGGAAAAGCTCTTGTAGATGATTCTTCTTCATGAATGCTCATGAGACTACTAAATAGAGGCCTTTTCGCTCAGAGGGTACTGTAAAGTCACATGAACGTGACTGGATTGTTGTGGGGTTTATTCAGTAAATTCTGCGTCTCGAGGTGAGGATTATGGGTTGTGGAGCCTTGGTCATGGATCAATGCGGAAGGGCAGCTTTCTTGAGCGAAACCCCCAAGTGCCCAGAGGTATCACTGACTGAAGCTGCCTTTTATATCTGTCACTGGAGTCACTCTGCAGCCTTGCGTGCCCGATTCAGTTCACAGATCTAATCCTCTTCTTCCTCTCTCTTTCCTCCCTCTCTGACACTCCTCCGCTCCGCCAGGATCCTCCAGAAAAGGTCTTCTCATCTACGCCTCTCTCAAAGAGCCGTGCTTCAGGCACTCCAATGAAAGTTTCGCTCCTCAATCAGCTTGTATCTTCTCTCTCTCTTGCTTCGTTTTGCCCATTAAGAAGTACTTTATTGACTTTTTCTCTTTTTTTTGGTCCTTTTCTGTTTACCGTTAACTGGAAAGAAGGTCCCTGGGGTCACCTTTGTATCGCACACCATAAACAAGCACTTGGGGTTTGTCGGGAAATGGTAAACCGGGGTGTTTTTCTTCAGGGGACTGACGAGAGAAGCCCTCCTATAACCTTCGCAGCTTGCTGTGTGAAGGTAAGCGTGTGATCTTCTAACTCTCCTAAGTGTGTGATGTAACTCTCGGGGGACGTTATTTGGGATGCAGAGCACATGCTGCGTGCATGCTTGCTACCAAATGCAGACTAATAGTAGAGCTTTTGGTGCCCATTTTAATATGGGCACAGTAACAGTAGCTTCCTTGGCCAATGGCTCTTGGCTTGGATGCTCAGTCCCAGAAAATAGAAGCCCTTAATTGGTACAGAGCTTTCATGGTTTGTGGTTCTTCAAAGCGGGCCTATATAAATAACTCTTCTCCTTGTTGTTTGCGAGACCTGTGTATATATATGTGTGTAAAATTCTCTAATAATACTCTTCAGCCTCGGTCCACATGCTTCTTATTTGAGAGATCCAGAACTGTGAAGTATGTAAGAGCCGTGAAACACAGTAAGGAATGGAAATGGAGAAGGGAGGTGAAAGGACTGTGGGATTTGAACCAGGTTTCAGCTCTAGGCCAGGGCTCTTCTCTGAAAGAGTTACACTATATGTCCAAATGTTTGTGGACACCCCTTCTAATGAATGCTCTCAGCTACTTTATGTTGCACCCATTGCTGAGATGTACAAGTGCACACACACAGATTGCACAGTACTATCTGGAGCAGATAAACATGAACTTGCCAGGTGTGAGCTAGAGGGATTTAAAGCCCCCCAGCATTGAACTGTGGAGCAGTGGAACTACGGTGTCCTCTGGAATGATGGTTGGTGCTTCATTCAATACTTTTGGGCAGAGTTGGGGGAGGGGGGGGATGTTCAAAATTCTGATCTCAGTAGAGATACAGTAGAGAGAGTTGCTTCAGCAAAAGCATGACAAACAAGCAGGTGTCCCAATACTTTTGCTAAGTGTGAATTTCACTTCCCGACTATGTGGGGCTGGGGGGTGGGGTGGTGGGCTGAAACAAGAAATGCTCATTTTCGCATAATGCTGCTTTAAACGTTCTAATACGTTTAAACGTGCAATATAAATTAATTACGATTTATTTATTAATAATAATTAATAAATAATAATGACAACTTTTGTCCCTTTTTCTCACAATCTGGTTGTGCCAAATAACCCACCCGTTCATAGCTCCCGCTAGACACAAGCAACACTCCCGACACTAGGTGGGCAAGGATTCTGATCCACCAATATATGCGAAGCCAGACAGCGCCTCTTTTCGAACCGCTGCCGATGCGGTTCTCCGGGCTGCTGGCACGCTCAGAGGACAGCATTGGGTGCCCAGCTTAAGTGCACAAGCCAATAGACGCTTGTGCTGGCCAATATCGCTGCAAGAGTGATGAGGGAGGACAGCGCCACCTACTCACCAAAGCCAATTGTGCTCTCTCAGGCCTTTTTATGGTTCCTTATGTTTATGCTAATTTTGTTGGGGTTTTTTTTATATATTTTGGTCAGTTATTGGCCTATATAGTCACTGATGGAATATATATATATATATACACACACGTGGACAAAATTATTGGTAGTCCTTGGTTAATGAAAGAAATCAAGGTGTGTCCACTAATTAGCATCACAGGTGTCTACAATCTTGTAATCAGTCAGTGGGCCTATACATAGGGCTACAGGTAGTCACTGTGCTGTTTGGTGACATGGTGTGTACCACACTCAACATGGACCAGAGGAAACAAAGGAAAGTGTTGTCTCAGGAGAAAGAAAGAAAATTATAGACGAGCATGTTAAAGGTAAGGGTTATAAGACCATCTCCAAGCAGCCTGATGTTCCTGTGACTACAGTTGCACATATTATTCAGAAATTTAAGATCCATGGGACTGTAGCCAACTGCCCTGGCCGTGGCTGCAGGAGGAAAATTGATGACAAATCAAAGAGGCGGATAATACGAATGGTAACAAGAGCCCAGAAAAACTTCTAAAGAGATTAAAGGTGAACTTCAAGCTCAAGGAACATCAGTGTCAGATTGCACCATCCGTCATTGTTAGAGCCAAAGAGGACTCCATGGGAGACAACCAGACTGAAATTTGCCAAACTACATGTTGACAAGCCCCAGAGCTTCTGAGTTTGCTCATGAGGAGTGGGCTAAAATACCTGCTGAGAGGTGCAGAAGTCTCATTGACAGTTACAGGAATTGTTTGATTGCAGTGATTTGCCTCAAAAGGTTGTGCAACAAAGAATGAATGGGGCCATGTACTGTGAGATTTTGAGTGCAAACCTCCTTCCATCAGCAAGGGCATTGAAGATGAAACGTGGCTGGGTCTTTCAGCATGACAATGATCTCAAGCACACTGCCAGGGCAACAAAAGAGTGGCTTTGTAAGAAGCATTTCAAGGTCTTGGAGTGGCCTAGCCAGTCTCCAGATCTCAACCCCATAGAAAACCTTTGGAGGGAGTTGAAAGTCTGTGTTGCCCGCCGACAGCCCCAAAACATCACTGCTCTTGAGGAGATCTGCATGGAGGAATGGGCCAACATACCAGCAACGGTGTGTGTGCCAACCTTGTGAAGACTTACAGAAAACGTTTGATCTCTGTCATTGCCAACAAAGGATATATAACAAAGTATTGAGATTAACTTTTGTTATTGATCAAATACTTATTTTCCACCATTATTTGCAAATAAATTCTTTGTTGAATTTTTGAATTTTTGTTGAGGTCTACCTATGATGTCAATTACAGGCCTCTCTCATCTTTTTAAGTGGGAGAACTTGCACAATTGGTGACTGACTAAATACTTTTGTTTCCCCACTGTATATGCTAACAGACTTTTTATGAATTTGTCAATTCTTTGACTGATCAAATGTTTAGAAAAGCAGGTTTGGCACCAGAAGGTCACTGGTTTGACCCCCAGGACAGACAGTAGGTGGGGGTGTGGGGAAGCAGCCATATCTTTTAGAGCTATAGATGATTTCATCCCAATTAAATTCCACATGGGGCGGGGGGGATAACCGGGGGATAATCGTAGAAACAGACTCACCCTCATACTGAGTAGGTCCTTCTTGTGCCGCCACAACAGCTCTGAGCATTCGAGGCACAGACTCTGCAAGAGCTAAAGAAAGGCAAGGAGGTCTCCTGTGGATATTGGCACCAAGAACTTAGCCTCAATGTCCTGTAAGTAGTATTAGTGTTATGACTGATTGGTGTAAACAGTTAGGAAAGGTTGCAATGTCCTAAGATAATCAGTAGTGACACTTTGTGGTGGGGACATCGATTTTTAAGAGTTCTTGTTGTATTTCAACTCTTCATTTGTTGTAGTAATGCTCTAATTTTAGTGTTGGTTGGAATTGGAAGGGTTCAAATCTGGAAATCTGTCCGATCAGGATTTCTGTGGTGTAGTAAGTATGTAGGCAGATACAGCTTTCCCCTCCATGGTTGTCCATTTTCTACCTAATTTGAAAATACCAAGTGTTCATTTTTATGATGAGCAATAGGAATGCTCCAAAATGACTGGGAATGATTTTCTCTGGAATGGAATTTGGTCATTACTTAGGTGCACTGGTTTATAATTCTGAAGTTATTACTCCAAAGCTTCCAAACAGCAGTGCACACCTGAATCAGAGGAGCGTGGGCTGTAGCCCGCTGACTGCTTGGCTCAGATGTGAGATATACTGGAACAGAATAAAGATCCCGAGGACTGGATTGGAGCAGCTCTGTTCTAAATGACTGCAAAATCGCAACTGTACAAGCTCAGAAGATTCAGTGGGTGTTAGACATGCAGAAGGTTCATCATGAGCCTGTCCTGTAGCCTGCAGAGCTGTAGGTGCAACAGCTCTGTGTAATTAGGCCCCCGATATGCTCCATCTCAATTAATCCTGAGATTCAGAAGCCAAGGCTGGAGGGGACATTTGATTTGGCACATTTACAAGCTGTAGGTTGCCTCCGTCGCCACACTGCTGTAACCCATGCACAAAAATAGATGGAGAGATGGAGGGAGGAATGGAAATGGAGGGTGGGAAGGGAGGTGAAAGCGGTAGGAACAGAGAGCAACAGTGAACCAGGTTTCAGCTCTAGGCCAGAGCTCTTTTTTGAAAGAGTAACACTATATGTCCAAATGTTTGTGGACACCCCTTCTAATGAATGCGCTGAGTTACTTTATGTTGCACCCATTGCTGACAGAGATGTGCAAGTGCACACACACACACACACAGTACTGCCAGTAAAACAGGACTATCTGGAGCAGATAAACATGAACTCACCAGGCATGAGCTAGAGGGGTATAAAGCCCCCCAGCATTGAGCTGTGGAGCAGTGGAACTACTGTGTCCTCTGGAATGATGGTTGGTGCTGCATTCAATACTTTTGGGCTGAGTTGGGGGGGGCAGAGGTTTCAAAATCCTGATCTCACTCAATGCTTTTGTTGCTGAATGCAATCAAATCTTCACAGCAATGCCCCAATATTTAGCAGAGATACAGTAGAGACAGTTGCTTCAGCAAAAGCATGACAAACAAGCAGGTGTCCCAATACTTTTGCTATGTAGTGTATAAATGGCCATGTTTAATGAAAATTGATAAAATTCCACAAACAAAACTGAACTGAACTTGAGTTTGATTTACGCCCCCAGACATTTACATAAACCCCGCCCACTAGAACATGATGGCAACTTCAGGAGAACATGATACCGGAGGCCAGCTTATCACCTCCAGACTCTGCTAGTTATGGGAATACAGGTTGCTACAGGAACCAGACCTTATGACCATGGCTTTCCCTGTGCCAGTGTTCGCTCAAACCCGGGAAGGGGAGCTCAAACCCGGCACATGACAAAGCAATATTCAAAGAAAGCAAACGGTCAACGTCTGGGATCCACGGTAACGCTAAACACTAAACATCATTTCTTTCCATCATCTGCTCCCTCGAAAACAAACTGGAGCCAAACTTCAGAAGGGAAAGAGCATCAGAAGGGCTTATTTTTACCGATAAGACTCGAGACAGACAGTGGGGCAAGTGAGGGCAAGGCTAAAAGCTAACCAGCTAAACAGCACATAGCGCTGAGAGGACAATGACAGTGTGGTTGTTACAGTGTTACAACTATGCTAGAAAATGTGGAAAATCAGTGTTTCATTCTGAGGCAAAATAACAGGGTGGTAAATAGGCTTGTTAAATGGCATCTGAGCATTTGGCACCCCAACCAAAGTCACATACTAACTATTTGTACATCAAATAACAATTTAAGTACTAGATAATTCATCATAAGGCTCTTTTTCATTCCTTATATGGACTATTTTTAGCATTTGAGAACCCCAAGAACCTCTATCAGCTATGAACGGTTCATCTGTTGATACTGTTCATATGTGCAATAAAAATGTGCTATAAATTGGAACTACTTAATACAGTATGTTCCATATTTATTATTTACTATTACAGTTAATGCCACCTGTCATTTTATTATACTCATGTCATTTATATAAAGGTACATATTTATTTTTTTCTCTTTTTATTTTAAATTGTATTTGTCACCCCAACCGAAGTCACATACTAACTATTTGTACATCAAATAACAGCTCAAGTACTAAACCATTCATCCTAAGGCTCTTTTTCATTCCTTATATAGACTATTCTTAGTCTGTAATTTTCTGTTACACTTTTCAAATCTGTCCAGAGTGTTTGACCCAGACCCAGGACACCCTTCTCTTGGTCATGTCAATATGAATAAATGTACCAGCAATGAGCCAAAGCAAGGAATTGAGTGGAATCTTTGGTATCATTAGATCCGCAGAGGTGTGAGAATGCTTACTCAGGCGGCTCCAAAGCGCAGTGGCTGAGCAATTAGACGTGGTTGGATTTCCATTACAGTGCGTTTAGACCGAGACCTGCATTACGGCATCTTGAAGGTTATTCATCTGAAAGTGTAAAAGTCATTGTGGAGCAGCGGTAACTCCCTGGTTCTTGCTGGTTTAGGAGATGATTTGCTTAGCTTCGCAGGGCTCTGAGGGTAATTGGTTCTTTGTACCACATGTTGTTTTTTCCGCCCAGTAGTGAGATAGCCTCCTCTCTTCCTCTCTCTTATTTGCGTTCAGCCGGACTGAAAATTGCTTTCTCTGGGGCTACTGTGGCATGCCTGAGCCAGAGACAGCGAAGCTAGCGGTCAGAACGTCCACGACGTGAAAAGAGGGCAGATTTAGTAATGTTACAAATCCTATTTCACCAATAAAAAGTGACTGTTGTGGTTTAGGGTAACACTTTACTTGATCCTTGCTACAGAAATTAGCATAACCATGCCATTATTATCATGTTTGTTTATGTTTATTTAAAAAAAATCAGTATTACAGTAAATACACTGTAGGATACGCAAAGTTCTCCTACCTCTCCTGTGGTCTGTGGGAATTCCCTGTGGGAATTAACAATAGTCGAGGAAAGCAAACGGTCCACGTTGGGATCCACGATAGGCTAAAAACTAACATTAAGCGACGTTCAAATAAACCATCACTCCTCTCCCTCGAAAACAAATTGGAATCCCTAAGCTAAACCAAACTGGAGCCAAACTCAAATCAGAAGGGAAAGCCGGGCTTATTTATT